>NC_031783.1:15539546-15544445 GCF_001522545.3 Parus major | reverse complement strand
CGGGGGGAGCGGGGGGAGCGGAGCCGGGAGCGGGGCCCCCGAGCCCGGGCCGGGCCGCTCCTGCGGGGTTGAGATCCTCGGGCCGGGATCCCGCCCGGGTCACAGAGTTACAGAATCGAAAGGGAGCTGGGATGGATCCCAGGGAAAGGTTCTTCCCGCAGAGGTGCTGGCACTGCCCGGGCTCCCCGGGCAATGGGCCCGGCCCCGAGGCTGCCGGAGCTCCGGGAGAGCCGGGACAGCGCTCCAGGGATGCCCAGGCTGGGATGTTGGGTTGTCCCGGGAGCTGGACTGGATGATCCCTGTCGGTCCCTTCCATCTCAGGAGATTCTCTTATTCTCTGATCAGGGTTGGAAGAGATCTTTAAGGTCATCCATTCCAACCTTCCACCAGCACTACCACCGTAACCCCTAAACCCCAAAACTACACCACACAGGGCCAGGTCAGACACCTCTCAAACACTGCCAGGGATGGGAACTCCACCACCTCCCTGGGCAGCCCCTTCCAAAGCCTGACCACCTGAAAAGTGAAAAAAAATTTATAATATCTAATCTGAACCTCCCATGTCTCAGCTTAAGGCCTCTTGTCCTCCCTCTGCAGCATGGTAGGGAAGATGAACCCCACCTCACTGCAGCCTCCTGCTTGGGAAGTTGTGGGGAGCGATGGGGTCCCACACATGGATCAGTCTTTATTTATCCCAGTCACATGCAGGAATTCCAGGCGCTGTCTCATCCAGCATCCTCAGCAGAACACAGTTGTTCCCCAAGCGCTGCAGGACAAGGCACAGATGGACATAACATCCATTTCCACACGCGTTTGCCCTGTGTGGGGCAGCTCTCCCACGCTGCTGCTGCTGTGCCAGCTCTGTGCCAAGCTTGGGGCATCAATAACTGGCAGATAAAAGAAGTGAATGTCTAAGTGACCACATAGACATTTCTCTTAACCTGCCACTGACTCTGTCGGGTTGAGGGAGGGAACAGAAAAGTCCCCAGCACTGACAAATGTGGTGAGATCGGTGTATGTGAGTGTGGAGCTTAATTCAAAACACACAGCAATACTTCAAATTCAGCAAATGAAGAGAGAGGAGTACATGAGCCACACTGTTACTGGACTATGCTTCAGTAACAATATCCCAGAAATCAGAAAAATCAAACCAGTCAAAGGACTGAACAGGGTTATGGATTAGAACTGACAGCAGTAATGTCAGAAAGGACTGAAACTGAGAGTGGGCAAGAACTCCCAGTAAATGGTTCTGCATCTGACAACCACTCCCAATCGAGGTTTTGTTGACATGGGGAACTTCTCCCTCTCTCCTTGCCTCCAGCTACACATTGGCACCAACATTTTCCAGCCCAGTTTCAGCTGGCCTTTACCATTCTTACCAATGCTGGTGAGAAAAGGAATGCTGTTTGATTCCTCTGTGGGACAAACAGATGCCCTGGGCACATGAGCCACCCTGGAAACCTGCAGCATCCACTGTCTTTCTGCCAGCATGAACAAAGTACAGTGTGTGTCAGCTGAAGAAGATCCTACAGTACTAGAGGCAAGGTTTATAACAATGCAGAGTAGCCCCTGAGTGTATTTTTGTCCTTAGAGGCTCAGTAATGCAGAGTTCAGCTCTGTGAGCTGAACAGGCACTGCTGTAAAGTGACAGTTTGAAATCAGTTTCTCAGTGTCTTGTAATAACTTGCAAGTTAATTTGGTCTTGTTTATTTTTCTTCATATGAAAAAGTTTGGACTGTCATGTAATTGTGTGTAACTGAAAGCCATTATTTCCTGAAGTGTGACTCAGCTCTCTCTCACTGTTCCATTCACAGCAGCCCTGTTTCATGTCTCTTTGGAGGCACTACACGTGGTGTAGGAGGGCTGCTGTTAAGTCTGTCCTCAGTTGGGAAGGCTGATGAATTCATTATGTACTCCTGTTATGTCAGTTTGTTAACTGTATTGTGCCACTGTCAATAAAATTCATAGTCAAGGTCTGCAGCACTCTTTATTATTTTAGATTGTTCTCTAATGTTATTTGTGCACGTGCTCCTAGCAATTAGACCGCTGCAGCAGTGGATTTCTTTCTGTGTGTGAGTGCTGCAGCTGGCTCTGCACCATCAGCAAAGCCTGTGCAGGAGCCAGCTCCATCACTTACCCCGTCACCTCCTCCTTGCATCAGCCTCAGGATCTTACCTCTCACCCTCACAAGTAACACTGCTCAGCTGGGTTCTGACACGTATGGAACCGGAGAACTCCTGGATGGACATGGAAATTCTGAAATCCTCAAATAGGAAGAATGTTTTCTTCTTCTAGAAGAACCACCAGGTTGAGCTTCACCCATGCAAAATCCCATTGTCCAAACAGTGGTACTGGGTGCTGGAAGCAGCACTTGGATGTTAACCACTCCTGGGTTTAGCCTTAGCATGTGCTGAGTGTAGAGTTATTTGGGAACTGAGGTTCTGGAGGACTTCTCTTCTGCTTACTACAGTTCTTTGGTTCGTTCCTTGTCCCTTGGTGCTCTCTGAAGCTTGGACCTCTCTCTGGACTTCTTTGCTAAGGCCCCAGATTCTGATTCTGCCAGCACAGGGACAGCAAAACACCTCTGTGCTTAAAATAATGTTTGTAATGGCTTGGGAGCTGCTTTCAGCTTGAAGGGTAGATAAATCCTTAACCCCCATCTGTGAAATGTCAGTGCTTCTCTTCCTCGTGGGATCCCTGTCCCTCCACGCTCCTGGATGGGAAGGGGTTCTCTGGGCAGGGACCAGCTCGTGCCACCCGCGGTGCTCCCTCCTCTCCCTGGCACTGCTGTCCTTCCCGTGTGGGTCTGAACAGCTCTGCAGCTCTCTGGTCACACATGGTGTTAGAAATTAGAAATAATGGAAGCAACTCTTCAAGGGCAAACAGCCCACCCACATTCAGGCGGCTGCCAGGGATGGACCCGAGCGGTTACACTTTCTCCACTGGGCAAACACACCCTCCTGGGCACTGATCCCCAAATATCCTCTCCCAGAAACAGCAGCCACCACCTGCACCCTGCCAGCCTGGCACACGCACACGTCCTCCCATGGCATCCTCACATGCCCATTCACTTCTTAATTAGGATTTTCATATCATCAGAGCAAGAGAATAAACTGCAGGAGGCAGAGAAATGCACTGCCTGAAAACAGTTAAAGAGGAGCTGGCGCCATTTCAGCGTTCCCATCCCCTCCGCCCTTCCCCTTCAGCTGCAGTTTGCTCTCAAGGCAAAGGAAGCCGACATGTTAGAAAATAGGTTCTGCTTCGTGTCTGGGGAAAGCAGAGCTGGGCTGTCTCGGGAGAAGCCGGGCTTGGGGACGTGGAGAATTTGCCGTCAATAACTCGCAGCCGCTTGCTCCATTCAGCATCGTTACACAGAGCGGAGCCGCTGTCACCAGCAAAACAGATTGTTTTCAAAATTGCTCTGGACTTAAACAATCTAAATGAGCTGATTTGACAGACAAGGGAAAAAGGTCTCCTCGTCACTGTGGTAGCTCTGTGTTCCTCTGCAAGGAAACTCCTTTCTTTTTCATTGTAGACGCTTTATTTAAGGATTTAAAAATAGCCCAGGCGGCGATAAGAGGTGGCAATATAAAGGTACTGAACAGGCAGCACTTACTGATAAAACAATCCTTGCCCCAGAGCCTGTCAGTGCAGCCAGCTGGGCTGTGTGCTAGAGAGGGACGTCTGGGGCTCTGAGGATCCTTAATTAGGAGAAAAACCCACAAATGATGTAACTGGAAGTTGGTAGCAGAAAGTGTTGGGCTTGCCTTCCAATCAGCCCTGAAAGCAGCTGCAGACAGACCTGGGGAGCAAGGAACACCACCCCGTGCCGAGGCTGGGGGTTACACAGTTGGTTTTGTTTCAGTGCAGCAGCAAACAGCCATCGGATCTGTGCTGGGGAGAATTCCCTGCCTTTCCTCCGGGCCCCAGCGCCTTGGCAGCACTCTCAGAGCCATCAGAGCAGGGCAGAGCAGGCACTTGGGGTTATTAAATGAAGATTTAATCCTGCCCTTTAAATCAGCAAAAAAATTATCAAAGATAAAGGATTTCCCTGTGTTTTAAAAGCAGTCCAACTTGCATTCCCTGATCTGCGTTTGGGAAGGCTGCCAACTGCAAAATGGAATCGCTGAGCCTGGATTTCAGTCTGCATCCAGCCAATTACAGCGGCCTCCCGTCCCCGCGCTTGGAAGTGCTGCAGTACAAGAGACTGACAAGACCCAATCTTTATTTATTTACCAGGGCTGCATTGCACTTCCAGAGGGAATCACTGTTGAGCTCACTGCAGCCCTCCCCAGCTCCCATGCTCCGCACTGCTCAGGTGTCAGTGGATACAGCCCAGTGCAAACCCCTCGTGGGGCTGCTGGGGGTGTCCCCAGCACCGCAGGCTCCCCTCGAGATGCTGCCACAGCAGTGTGTCCAGCCACCCTGGGCACAGAGCATGAACTCTGCTGGCTCTGCACATGCTGGACTCCCTTCCGCAGCCATGGCTCTTTCTGGCTTGTCTATAGGGTTTTGCTAACCAAAAATACAATTTCAAAAAGTAATGGGGCATTTTTTGGAGAGCCCACAGAGCTAAACCAGCAGCAAGAAGATGCAGACAACAGGTGCAGGGAAAAGGCTTCCCCTCCTGTTTCTGCCCTCAGTTATTTGTGATGGCCTCATGCAAACACTGATATTCACAGAGGAAAGAGCTTCCCCTGCCTTCAGCCCAGCTACACCCACAGCAGAGCTCCAGGATTAATCCTGACTGGTGAGAGCAACGTGAGAAAATGCCAGAGCCCCGGGAGAGGAACAGGAGCTCCTGGAGGGGTCAGTTCTGTGGGGCTGGGCAGGGACTGCATCCCTCACCTGCCCCAGGACTGCATCCCTCACCTGCCCTGGGACTGCATCCCTCACCTG
>NC_031783.1:15534838-15539141 GCF_001522545.3 Parus major | reverse complement strand
GGGACTGCATCCCTCACCTGTCCTGGGACTGCATCCCTCACCTGCCCCAGGACTGCACACCCTGCTCCTGTGCCCTGTCCTGCATCCTGTCCAGCAGCACTGATCCCTTCCTAATCAATGCTCATCAATCACCTCGCTCACACCTGCCCCTTTTCAGCACAGCCAGATGAACAGATTTCACCTGTTTCCTTTACACTTCTCACAGAAATGGCACAAACAATTCCTGCTCTGTCACAGACCAGTTCTTTTTGTGCCAGCAATATGCTCTGGTTTAGGCTTCAGAGAGTGATTTGTCTGCTGAGGTTCCTAATTATGGAGAATAAAATGGGGCCAGGACACACTTTATTGAGCAGCACCACAGACCACAGCAAGAGTTCTGGCACTTTTTGCCTCCTGGGACTGTCTCCAGGTGGGGAAGTGTCCTCATACAAAGTCATGTCAGTGCTGCCAGGGTGGCTCTTCTGGCTGCTGTTGTGCCTGAGCCACAGCTGGGACCCACTGTGGTCCTTCTGTGGGACCCTCAGCTCCTGTGCTCCCCATTCTCCCAGTGCTCCCAGCACTCCCTGTGCTCCCCATTCTCCTCCCAGTGCTCCCAGCACTCCCTGTGCTCCCCATTCTCCTCCCAGTGGCCCCAGTTGCAGGTGTTGTAGTTGAGGTGGTCACACCTCACCATAAGGGTGCAGTGAATCACTTAGGAGCGTGTCTGAGGTTTAGCACTATGAAAGGTCCTTCCAGTGGGACCCCCAGGAGCAGCTCCTCATGCCTGCTCCAGCTGCAGCTTGGCACAGGCAGGCTCTGAGTGATGTGGGCCAAGGCTGAAGGAGGAGTTCCAGTCCCACCTGCTCCCCACAGCAGCAGGGTAGGACAAACTGCTGGATAAATGCTGTTCCTGCTGCCCCAGGACTGGCAGCCCAGCCTCTGCTGCTGTCCCAGACGCCTGTTTCAGAGGACAGCCTCTCCTGGAGACGTGTTTTTTCTGGGCAAGCTGCTGCTTCTGCCCTTAACAAAGTATTCACTGTTCTCCCGTTATCCTCTCGTTTCCCTCCTGCCTCACTCCACGATCTGAGGGTTGCAGGGATGCCCTGGGGAGCACCAGCAGCTCAGCAGTGACACTTCACAGCCCCCTTTTGTGTCCCCTCCTGGCTGGTTCCCTGTGCCCTGGGGAAGGTCCACAGGGACCAGAGTCCCCACAAACCTCAGTAATGCCCCTGTGGATGCAGGCACATACTTTTGCATCTGTCTTTGCACACTTGAGCAGATGTGTAACTCATCCCTTCTTCCAAGCCTGGAACTCCGTGGAAGCAAGGCCAGATATTACAATAAACAGATTGCACCATCCAGCAGGCTGGCTCTGCCCTGCCTCTGGCACAGCTGGCAGTCACACAGGGGAACAGGCAGCGAGCTCGGGCACGATCCCAGCTTTGGGCTTCGAGTTCACTCCGAGCACTTCTTTCCTGTGCCAGGGGCTGGAGTGTGAACTGCTGTCTCAGCTCAGCAGATCTGGCTGCCCCGAGGCCTCGGGGACAGGGCTGTGCTGAAAGTGGCACATCTGACTGGGCAAGGAATTGTCAGCTATGCTGGGGAGGGGAGAGGAGGAGAGCTCCTGTCCCCACTTGCGGGGTGACCCCCAGCCCTGCCCGCTCCCAGCAGCTCTGTCGGGGGAAGGAGGAGAGCGAGGAAAACACAGCGTTCTCACCCTGATTGAATCCCACGGATTTCTGAGCAGCTACTGCACCGATAAAACAAAGGCTGCTTTGAAATGGATGCCTGGCCTGGCCGGCTGCCAGCGCCAGGCGGGAGACAAAGGCTGGGAGTACAAATGCAGCGCTGGAAGTGGCGAGCCGAGGATGCTCTGCGGCACGGAGAGCGCGTCGCCATGGAGACACGGGGCCAAAGCGGGGAGGAGAGAGAGGACCCGCACTGGGATGGACTGGGAGCACCCGGAGCCTCGGGAGCCTCGGGAACCACGGAGCTGAGAGACAGAGGCACTGCAGGGGCGGGTGCCCTGAACCCTGCAGAGAGACTGGCCCAGGGGCTGGCTCTGGGTCACCCCAGCCCCGGGACCTGGCCTGACAAGTGGCACGAATGGCATCTGTCAAGCAGACACTGAAAATGAGGGGGGATCCATGGAGGAATTCTCTTTCCCCCTCATTTCATGGATGCAAAAGCTGTCAGGGGGGAAAATATTGTTTTAATGAGTTCATGCAGGGGGCACAAACCCCTGAGCCGTCCTGGGCAATGACACAGAGAGAGCAAACCATTGCACACATCCCAGAGAGCTCAGATCACCTGCAGAAGGATGTAAAATCGCTGTGCACAATTATGCCATGAAAGGCTGGTGGTGATGAACACGATTTGTGTTCCTGATAGAGGTGCAGGGTCATTTATCACTTGGAGAGCAGGAGCTGCTCTGGTGCTGTCCCAGTGGCCGGAGAGCCGGCGTGGACGGCTCTCGTGGGCTGGCAGGGTGCAGGCTGAGGCTCTGGGCAGCCAGGGAACTCCTGGGGTTCCCACTGGGGCTGGAAGAGCCCCTTGGCCTCACCTTCTGCCTGCCCAGGGCCCACAGCCGGCTGCAGCTGGTGCCAGGGTGGGTGATGTGATGTGATGTGATGTGATGTGATGTGATGTGATGTGATGTGATGTGATGTGATGTGATGTGATGTGACGTGGGGCGTGCCAGGGCCACCCTGAGCTCACAGAGCCGCCACCACCAGAGCAGCCCTGGCTGACCCTGCACATCACCACACCCCGTGCAGGGCCCTGGGGAGGACCCTCCACCCCTGGTGTCTTGGAAGGGAGCAGGAAGATCTGTCCATACACTTTCCATAAAGCCCCAAGCCCTTGTGGCTTTGCAGAGCTCGAGGGGGAGTGGGCAGCAAAGCATCATTTTTTAAGCCATGGGAGACGCTCAGGTGCTGCCTCAGTGAGGGCTGTGTAAACAGCCAGAAAGACAGATTAGACACAGCAGAGCTCACTGTCAGCACACGACAAATAATGAACAAAGGATAAGAATCCCCAGGGAGGCATTTTCTAATAAATGACATTTTGATCTATAGCTTTAACAACTCATCCCAAGCCATCACATTCTGATTTAGGGAAAGGGAACCCATAACCTGCCCCATCAGTTTGGAAGAGGGTCAGGGAGGCAGAAATACAGTTGTGAGGAAAGTGATGGGGACATTTTCTGCACCTGCAAAGGGACCATCAGAATTCCCTGTCAGCTTTACCTCCCATACAACTCCCAGTGAGTTTCCTATTTCCAATGCTGAATTGTGAATGCTCCCACAAGCAGCCCCTGGCTCTGTCTGACCCTGCCCCACGGGCTCTGCAGCACAGGGAGGATCAGCCACAAAACCCAGCAAAGTGTCTGCAGAGCAGAGCTGTACTGAGATCCTCCTGGCAGGCTGATGCTGTCAGCTGGGTGTTTTTCCATCAAAGTTAAGCCCATGGCTCCTCTGCAAAGTGCTGGAGGTCCCCACCCATTCCAGGGGTGGCTGTGGCTGCTCTGGCTGTGACAGAGCCCTGGCCCCAGCAGATCAATTACCAAGCACCTGCTCCTGCCCTTGCAGCACCAGCCTGTGATCGGCCAGCCCTGGCTCTCACGTGTTCTTGGGAGCAACTAAAACTTCATTTATCTTATTTTAATTAAAGCTAAAAAGCTCAGTAGCCTTTGATTTCTCTCTTTGCTTTGCAGGGGGGAAAAAAATGCTAGAAGGATAAAGGGACAGACAGGAGAGAAAAGGCTTTGAGACAAACATGCACCAGCTCTGTTGGCTTTTATTTTATGTGTAACCCTTTTCCTAAAAGAAATAATTACGTTTCAAAACCTCCCTTCCCTGTTCTGAGCACTGCCTCTTTCCACATTAATGCTGTTTGCATGCGCCATCTCCTCCCACCCTTCAATAATTTAAACCTTCATTTTTTATTCACTCAGTTGTCAGATTCATTTACATATCATATATCTATATTTAACACTGACTTTGCTCCTCTGTTTTTTTTTTTTTTCTAAACAGGAAATAGATTTCCCTTCTAATTTAACCGTGTCTGGGGCAGGGCTGGCTGGGGGGATCAGTGCAGCGGGGGTTGGAGGGGTGCTGAGCTCTCCTCTGCTGGGGCAGCAGCGCTGGCAGGGCTTGTGCAGCCCCCTGGCCAAGCCTCACCTCCATCAGCTGCAGGGGGCTCAAGGCGTGGCCCCCTCCCAGAGCCATGGAGAGAGCCCAGCCTCGCTCCCCACCTCGGGCTGGGGCCAGGGCAGATGTTCAGGGGTGACTGCAGGCTCCCCCCAGTCCTGGAGCTGGGATCT
>NC_031783.1:15532383-15534155 GCF_001522545.3 Parus major | reverse complement strand
GATCTTTGTGAGCAGGGATCTTTGTGAGCAGTGAGCAGGGATCTTTGTGAGCAGTGGCAGGGATCTTTGTGAGCAGGGATCTTTGTGAGCAGGGATCTTTGTGAACAGGGATCTTTGTGAGCAGTGCCAGGCTGCTGTCAGCACTGCCTGTGACGGGGGGCTGCCAGCAGGGTGGGACTGCAGCCCACCGGGGCAGCAGTGTCCTGTGCACAGCTCACCTCCAGCTGCCTCTGCCCTAAATCTGCACAGAAAACCACGGGAAATCATCAGGTGAAGGTCCAGCTGACATCAGAGCCTCTCCACACAGCAGCAGCTGGCAGCTCCTTGGGTTAGTGGCTGTGGCAGACCAGGATCAGCCCCTCCTGACACTTTGGAGCAGGCTCTGCCCCACAGCCACCCACCACGGAACGAGGGGGGACACTGGGGACACAGAACTGCTGCTGCAGGAGACCAGAACAATATATATTTGAGATATATTTGAGAACAAATATATGGCATTGCATGCTGGGCCTGGCCAGGGGGCATCAGAAACATCCCTGCAGTGCCAGGCTGGACAAACCTGTCCCAGTGCCTGCTCTGTCCCACAGGTGCAGGATGCTGGGAGTGAAGGGTTATCTACGTTCCACATGGGAAGGATTAAGGCCTGTGGAAAATAAACAGTACTAAAGGCAATTTGAGGGAGAGAACGTGAATGAGAAAGGGGTAAATCAGCCACTGAGGAGAGGCTCAGATCCCCCTCCCTCATTTTCCACATTACTAGAAAAAACAGTGAACTGATCTCAGACAAATGAGCCCTCTGGACCCAATTTTTCAAGTTAATGAGCTCCTCTTGCAGCACTTTCCCTGCACGGAGCCTCCCAGCACCTACTCCTTGCCACAGTTCTAATGAGCAGAGCCACCACCATCCATCTCTGCGTGCTGAGGGGTGGCCACAGCTGGGCAGTGACATCCTCAGAGCCACCTGGGCAGGGCAGGGAGAGCCTGGAGCCCTGGCCCTGCTCCCAGGGACCTGCAGCAGCCTCAGCCACCGTGGTCCTCCCTCACCCAGGGCAGGGGTGTCCCCAGAACGGTGGAGCTCTGCCAAGGATGCTCCAGGGCCCGCTGATGGTTTCAAAGCGCTGGGGGTTGGTGGCAGCTGCCTCCTGGGTGAGCACCCGTGGCTCATGTGGCCAGCCCAGCACATTCCCAGCAAACCCAGCACATTCTGCCTCTCCCAGTCTTCCAGCATCAACCTCCAGCTGAACTGGAGCTCGCCAGGTTCAAAATAAACCCTTGCTTTGGGAGGAAATTGCTTTCCTTGCTCCCAGAAACTTGTTTGCGGTTCTGGGTGGAGGATTTACGAGGGATTTTGGTGTATTATTGGAGTTGTCCCTCACACTTGCCCTTTCCCAGGTGGGAGGGGGAGCAGGGCCGCAGGACTCCCCACTATTACACTTAAATTAACAGGGAGTTTTGGTAAATTGAAGACTAATTTTCTCTTGGGAACAGATCATTCAATTACAGGATACTAATGAAAATTTACAGCATTTGGAGAGAGGGTGGAGGGAGGGTCAGAGGGAGCACTTGGTTGGTATTTTTCCTTCTTCTCCTGGCTGCAGCCAGAAGTGGGAGCTGCCACATCCCAGCCCTGGAGCTGAGAGGACACGGACACATCCAGGGGGGTTGGAAGGATGGGACCAAAGAGCCAGATGGGGAAGGTGCAGAGAGGCCAGAGCAGCTCTCCTGCAGCTCCTGAGAGAGGCAGAGCAGGGGATGAGAACCCTGCATCCTCC
>NC_031783.1:15525266-15531753 GCF_001522545.3 Parus major | reverse complement strand
GGGGCTCTGGGGGGCTCGGCCAGCTCGGGGTCCCTGGCTGTGCCCATCACGCTGCCCAGGGCAGTGGCAGCAGTGCCCATGGCCCTGGCAGTGCTCTGGCAGAGCACACAGAGCCGGGGTTAGCCGGGGAGCAGCAGCAGCACCCAATTTTTTCCAGTTTTTCCAGTGGAACTCAATTTCTTCAGAGCAATGAGGCTCAACAGCTCTGGGAGTGCAGAGGCAGGAGCCGCCTTTTGGGGAGGGGGCACTGGGGAGAGTTGGGTCTGAGGGGCTCAGAGTGAGGAAATGCAGATTTCTTTATTGCTTTGACCATACATAATTTAAATATTCAAACTACTCTGGAATTCATTGAATTATACATGAATTTCCCGGGCAGCATTTTTGTAAATCTTGAAAGGCATTAGTGTTTTTTCTCACTCCTTTCAAAACCTTGGCTAACCTTAAATTTATTTATTTTTAAATTTTTAAAAATCCAGATCAATCTCATCCGAAATCACCTTGAGAGCATCACCTACGCTGCTGGGTGATTCTGTTGTTTCTGGGAGGGGCCTGTGGTGATGCCAGATTGTTCTTGGCTGTGACCTGACGTGTTTTGTGGCAGTGTTTGGGTCAGCCAGGCAGGGTAAGAGATCTCCCATGAGCATTTCCCAGCCCTATAAAGCTCTCAGGGGAGCAAGCAGGAGGCTGGAAGAGAAGCAGGGACCCGCACAGCCCTGTCTGCAACCTCTCCCTCGTTAGCTCATTCCTCATTATCCTTCCCTACCCTTTTAATTTCTCTCTAAATTCAACCAGCTATTGCTGTTCAAACTGAAATAATTAATTGGAACAAAATTGCCACTGTAGGAGAAAAGAATGATTAAACCCATCCAGCGGACAATGGGGCAATCACAGCCTAAGCAGCTAATTACAGGGATGTGGGATAATAACAGAGCCCTGGGCAAGCTGTGGGGCCCGAGGAGCCGGGGGAGGCTCCGGGCCTGACTTGGCTCCAGGTTCAGCGCCCGATTCCCGGTGTCAGGACACAAATGGAGAGGAAAAGACCCTGAGGGAGGCTCTGCCCAGGAGGGCACTGGGGGAGCAGCAGGAGCAGCCACGGCAAACACAGCCCGGGCACTCGGGGGTCCCGGGCCACTCCAGACATCCCCACGGGCGGGGTGAGCCCACCGCAGTGCCCAGGGGACAGCGAGGGGCTCCGGGAGCTCTCTGCAGCTCAAGGGGGTCTCAGCCCTTTGGGGGACAGCGGGACAGGAGGGGTACCGGGATGGACCCACACGTGAGGAACAGAGCCCTGCCACAGGGGAAGGGGAGCACCTGCAGCATCCCGCGGCTGATGGGGAGCACAGCTGAGCCCTGGCTGTGGGGACACGCCAGCCCTGTGTCCCTCCCGACATCCCAGCCTGTCACAGCTCTGCACTGGGCCCAGAGCTTGGCTCACCCCTCCCCACACCTGCAGAAACGTGGGGCAGCGGTGAGGAAAACACAACACCTCACTGGCCAAAGTGAGCTCCAGCAGCCTTCTCCAGCAGCAGGAAAAGCAGGGACAATCCTTTCCTGAGCTCCCGGGGAGCCCAGGGACCGCCGGCTCCCTCCCTGCACACATTATAGCAACATTCAGCTCCCAGTCAGGGCACGGGACTTCCCTTAATAAAGACATTTTTCATCTCCCCAGCCTCAGTGAGAGCGAGTTCAAAGCGGTGTGAAATTGGAAGCGGTCACGGTGCCCGCGGTGCTTCCCCAGGCAGGGCACAGGGAGCTCCTGCTGCCCGGAGCACATAAAGCCCAGACAGCTCCGAGTCTCTGCAGTAATTGATCCTTTTCTGAGGGATTTTTGACTGTGACTGGAGCTTCTAGCAGCCCAAAGGACTGCTGGATGCTCTCAGAGGGGCTCTGATGCCCAGGGAAGCCAGGAGTGCCTCTCACCCCGTGTTCTGCTCTTCCTGCCACAGGGTGATGGGGAAATTGCAGCTCAAGGTCTGTGAGCACCAGTGGGAGGACAGGGCAGTTCCCACCAGCAGCAGAGTGGTTTGTGTGACTGCCAGGCCAAAGTGGCATCAAAATCACACTCATGACAGAGGGGGAAATGGCCAGAGTGAACCCAGTGAGCATGCAACCACAGAGGAGCCATTGGGGAGGGTGAGCAGCTGCCTTACTGTCCCCAGGCTTCTGGCACTGAAGGGTGGGAGACCTCGTCTTGGCACTTAAAGAGTGACAGTTCTGCTCTGACCTTTATGGAGACAAAGGACAGAGAGGGGTGAGCTCTGCTGCAGGGCGGCAGCAGCGCTCTGAGCACAGGGACAGGCACAGGATCATCTCCCCTTGGGACTGCCAGCAGGGCTGAGCTCTGTGCCAGGCTCTGGGGATGCTGGGCTGGGGAACACACCCTGCCCTGGCCCTGCTGCTGCCTGGGGCACAGTGAGGACACAGCTCAGGGCTGCCAGGGAGGCTGACACTGAGTAAATGTGCCTGGTAACTCGAGGGGCCTTCTGTCAAAAAAACAGCTTTTATGAATATTTCCCACTGTGGCTGAGCTGCAAACCCTGTGTTCTGTCTCCACCCTGCAGAGTGGCAGCAGTTACTGGGATATCACCTGGCATGGGGTTCCAGCCCTCCTGGGCCCCTGTGGGTGCTGTACCCAGGGTGTGGGACCACACTCAGCACTGCACAGACTGCACTGTGAACTTGTAAAAGAAATGAAACGAGTTACAGGAACAGCTTCATGGATCCACTTCTCAGGAGTTGGGTGAGAACAGATGAGTCTCTGCAATTGAAGTGTAACCCACCCCTGCAGTGCTAAACACGAGGCCATGTGGTGCTGGGTGGCATCTTGTGGTCCCTCTGGCATTGCCCATTGCCCTGGACAGCTGCCCAGCCAGGACAGCTCCCTGCAGCCCTGTGGCTCCCTGGCATGCAAAATGTGACATCAGGGATTGCATCTCCCCCTGAATGCTCTGGAACAGAGGGACTGAGACCAGTTGCAGATTTTGCTGCCTGCTCCCCATTCCAGCCACCTCCATCCGGCCCAGCCGTGCACAGCCCAATTAATCACATTGCTCAGGAAAATAAAGTGGCATAATTAATAACACAAGGCAGCTCTATTGGCCTCTGTGGCACTGCAAATTCCGAGGCAGTAACACTTGGATGTGTTGACCTGGATTTCATACACAATCCATCAAACCATCCCTGCCTGGCCGGGTCTGGGGAAACAAGAAATGTACAAAAAAGAGAATTAAACAAAAGCAAGAGGGACAGCACTGGTGCCCCAGTTATCACTCCCAATGTTGTGGGGATGGGACCCCCAGTTCTGCCCTTTTCTCTGCATAGGTTTTGGGATGTTATGGGTCTGGAAGGGGACCTTCTTCAGAGAGGTCCCCAGAGAAATTCCACTGACTTTCTGTTTCATTACTGTTGTCAGCTGGTGAGAGCCTGATGTGTGTTCAGTGGGAACCCTTTGAGGAGCAGGATCAGGTGAGGGATGAGGATGCAGCTGGCTATTAACTGAAACTGGATTTAGCATCCCATTAGGGAGATGGTATTTGGCAGCAGCAAGGGAAAGGTTTGCTGAAAGAGACTAAAATATTTTCAATAGAGAAAGGGAATCCTCTGGTCAAAACAAAACAAAATCAAACAAAACAAAACTAATGAGTTTGTTTTACTCAGCTGTGAGGGCAAAGAGACTGTGAGGGAGCTGGAGGAGCTGGGCCTCAAGGCTGTACCTGGGCTTGGGGCTTCCATCAAGGCTTCACCTACTCAATTAGTTTAATAACGTCTGTCATTAGTCATCTTTGTTGAGTCCTCATTTGGAGGCCATTTAAAGGGGATTAGAGGAAATCTCCGCTCTTTATCCCCCCACAATAGTGATTAACTCTCTGGACTCAGCACAGCATTTTCATATTGATGGAAAGAAGCAAAATGAAGCCATAACCACAAAATGCAATGGCTCCAGCCTGGAGCAGGCCTCAGAGTCAGTGTGAGGGGAGGAATTGCTGGGATGTCAGCTGGGGTGCTGAGCTGTTCTCGGGGGAGCTGCCAGTGCAGTGCTGAGGATGAGGCTCCCAGGGCAGCTCAGGGCTCTAAATGCTGTTGGGTAAAATCCGGCACGCTGGGAAGGGAACCATCAGGTTCCTGGAAAAAATTTAGTTCGGGATGGACCCGACTGCAGGTCCTCCAAAATCATCAAACTCCGTCGGATACACGGAGGAAAGCCTTTGGCTGGAGATGCAATTGGTGTCGTTCCAACAAGTGGGAAGCTCTGCAGAGAAATCCTCTCCCTGAGGAGCGGCTCGGCTCCCCGGAGGCCCCCGCAGGCACGAAGGGCACTGAATTAACATTTCCTAATCCAAACCAATTCCAAACCACCTGTTGGGCAGTGTCGGCAGCTGGCAGCTCCCCGGGGCTCTCCGCACCCGCCCTGCTCAGGGCCAGCACCGCCCGTTCCTGCCTGGAAAGGCTCTGCCCTCACCTGGGCGAGCCCGGCATCCCTGAGCCGAGCCTGCCGCATCCCTCCTGCCGCCTCCCGCTCTCCAAAGAAACCCCGCTGGCACAAACAGCCTTTTAACATTATTTCCAGAGCCGCTGTGGTGAGGTGCCTTGGCCCTTGCGCCCCTCGCCACGATCCCAGCCGAGCTGTGCCGGCATCTCCCTCCCGGCACCCCCGGCTGCGATCCCTTCCTCCGGCAGGAACGCGCCGCAGCAGCCCGGGGCACACAGGGACCCTCCTTCCGAGGGCTCGTGAATCTTTCAGGGAGCGCTCGGGTTAATTTGAAAGGTTACTCACCCGCCAGCGCCGAGGGATCCCGGCGGGAGCGCTCCTCCTGCGCACGCCGCAGCCTTGGTGGGGAGGAGAGAGCAGAAATGAAACCTCTGCGGGAGCGCAGCGCGCCCGCATCCTCTGCCCGGGGCTGGGGAGCGGCCCCGGGAGCGGCCCGGAGCCCCCGGCCGGAGCCGCTCCCCTGCCCCGGGGCCGGGCACTCACCTGGGCTGGGCTCCGGGGCACATTCTGGGGGCTCGGAGGGGACCCCCGGCAGCTCCGCGGCTCCCGGGGCTCCCGGGGCCGCCGCTCCTCGCCATCGCCGTCCCGGAGCTGCGGCCGCTCGCTGAACGACTCCTAAATCAAAACGACGCCCGTGCGGAGCCGGAGCCGCTTCCTTGGCTTGGGCACGGCTCTGGGTTTGGATTTAGCATCTACTGAGCCAAGTCCTCGGTGCATTCTGTGTTAAATAACTAAGGTTAATTTGATTTGATGCACCGCTTCATTACCATAAACAGCTCACAGTGTGTCAGTCCTCTGTAATTATGGTTCCTTACAGCCGGCATCTTGTTCATTTTCCATCAGTGCTGGAGCTTCCCTGTGATCCCCTCCCAGCCAAGCCCTCCTGCCTGAACTCCCCCCAACAGTAATTAGGTGTCATTTATTCTGCAGTTGACAGTTACACTCATTTGCAAAAATAGGGGCAAGGATATAAAATTTACTCTCCATTGCAGCCACACTTGCCTCGGGTGGCTGGGAGGAAGCTGCGAGTGCAGGGGCCGGCGGGGAGAAGGGATGCTCTGAGGGAAAGGTGCTTTGGGAGCCCCAGCAGCGCTGGGTCAGGCTCAGCAGAGCCCACGGAGATGCAGAGGGCAAGGTGTGCTGCCAGTCACTGCCCAGGTGGGATTTCTGCCCCTGCTCCTGCTGCCAGCGAGGGAACTGCTCTGTCGGCACCCACAGCACGAGAGTGGTGCAGATCACAGCCCTGACAGAGCAAACTGAACACACCAAGCCACCATCAACGCCTGTCTCCACCTTTTGGGCAGCAGTGCCTTTGCCAAGGTGGGCACTGCCACCCTCCTCCTCCTCCTCAGCTGCATCTTCCCATGGGAGTGCAGGAGCAGCCGGGAGCCAGGGATGAGGATGGGCGCTCCAGGCTGTCCCTGTGCTGCTGGGGCAAGGAATGGGACTGCCCATGCTGATCTGTCCTCTGCTTCCTCCTTGTCTCCCATTTAGCTACATCCTTGTGCTGGAGGTGCCATGCTGGAGACATTTGATGTCTATTTTGCTTGACAAATGACTCCAGTATTTGGAATCTCCCTTATTTGTCACGCTGGCCACAGCGAAGCAGCGGGTGGGACAAATTCCCCAGCTCCACATGCTCAGAACTCACCAGCCTGCTGCAACCTGGGAAAAATCTGGGAGCTGACCGAGGAGCAGCACAGAGAAATCTAAGAAGCTTCACACGGTGTCTGTGGGTAGAGCTGCAGATGCCATGAGCAGCCCGACACACAGCGGCAAGGCTCAGGAACACAGGACACAGCAGCAGCCCTGCCCTGCCCGGTAACGCTCCCAGTGCCAGCACAGGATCAGGATGTCAAGGACAGGAGAGCGAGAATACCCAATAATATAGGAGAGGAAATCCTGATAAATGACAGGAACAGCCGGTGTGCCCCAGGAGCACCCCAAATGTGAGCAGAATAGCCAGTACACAGGGGGAGCACTCAGAACACAGGGGGA
>NC_031783.1:15516972-15525011 GCF_001522545.3 Parus major | reverse complement strand
CACTCAGAACACAGGGGGAACACTCAGAACAGAAGCAGAATTCCCAGTACACAGATGATTCCAGACAGCCCGGTCTCCTGGCTGCAGGCTGGGCTCCATCTGCTCCTGCTGCCTGGAAGAGCTGGGGGTGCCTGTGGAGCCATCCCTGGCGGGTTCCTGGGACTCCCCCGGGTCACCCTGCCCTGGGCTGCCGAGGTTCCCTGACCCTGCTCCTCACAGAGCAAACAGAGCTCAGCCACAACACTCAGTGACCATTTCTGGGCTCTTGAACTGCAACATCCCTGGAGCTGAAGCGATGCTGTTTGCACAGACGGCGGCACTGGGCTCTGACAATACAAAATAGATATTGTTAAAAGCCACTTAAGCCTTGCCATGGGAGGATTGCGGACCCTTGGAGCAGAGCCCAGGGGACAGCCCTTTATTGCCATTGTGACCAGGTCAGTTTCTCCAGAACCCAGCAAATTATTTATGAGGTGGTTGGCCTGTTAAAACATTAACACATCCATCACCTTGCTGCTGATCCCGCTGCCGCCTTCACAGCGCTGTGCTGGGCCTGGGAATTCACTGGATTTGCTCCAAGCCACATTTGGAAGAGAACCCCCACGCCCAACTCTCACTGTGACAGAGTTACAGCAGGACCTGCCGGCTGCTCCAAAATCCCCGAGACTATTTTCCCTTCTGGTTCTGGTTCTGCTCCTGTTGTTTTATTGCATGGTCTAAACAAAGGCACAAATTGGGTCTTCAGTTTGCAGAGATACCTTAGAGCAGTAACAATCAAATTTAGCCATTACCTTTGGAATCTGCGCTGCCGTTTAAGTGCCGGCGGTGGGAGCGGGGGTGAGGCAGCCCAGCCTCCCCTCTGAAAGTGATAAAGCATCGAAGCCGGAGGACAAATGGGCTGTTAAGGCTGTGGGCACCCCGTGGTGACAATCCAGCAGGGAGAGGCAGATAGGCTTCCCGGGAAGTGGGGACATTTACTTCTGTCTGTGAGACAGCAAAGATGGAGAACACACAAGGAATGGGAATTAGTGTCTTAATCTACTGTGTTTACTCTCGTCCCTTTCTTCAATGCCTTTGGCTACTCATTTTCCTGCATCTGATATTTTATTATCACGTCTCTCATGACATTTCCAGATACTTATTAAATCAAAAGGAAGAGCTCTGCTTTGTGCACTGAGGATCCCAGAGACCTGGTGGAGTGGCTGGGGACGCCTGGAGAGGGGTGTCTGGACCCAGCTGTCCCCTGGCTGGTGGGGGGAAGGAGGTGCCCCAGCCCTGCTCATTTGGGTGAGAGAAGCAGGAGGAGGAATAAAAGCACAGTCCAAGGGGTGCTGGGGAGCTCACCCCACTCCTCTTGCACATCAGCCGTGGTGGAATACACCTGCAGGGACAGCCAGCTCACCCCAACCCCATCCCCTCCAGCCTCCATGGGCTGCATGCAGCAAACTTGGTATTTGCTGGGGGTCTTAATTACTGATCATTTGTTCACAGCCTCTGATGAAATCGTTCTTAATTCTCTGAGCTGTCCATGGGAACTCTCCTGTGCTTCCTTGGCTCTGGGTTTGGCAAGGGCTGCGAAACTCAGGGTCCTGGGCAGGTGTGTCAGCAGAGTCCTGGTGTCCTGCAGAGTTCAGCTCTTGTGTCTGGAGGTTCAGTGTTGCACGTGCAGCTCTGGAGCCAACTCAGAAGCAGAAACGGCTGTGAGAGCCACGGAGCACAAGGCCCATGTGGATGGAGCAGCTGGGAGAGCTGCAGTGGCACAGCCAGGAAGCTCCTGTGGGAAGATTTGAGGAAGGATCTTGTTCCTGGTGCTGGAGGGAGGTGCTGGTGGAAGGTCCCTGGTGGTGGCACCCAGCTGGCTGCTGGAGGGTGGCTGTCCCCTCTCTTTGCATCAGGCATCTTCCCACTGCAGGTCCCAGTCCCTTAGGGGAGATCAGCACATGAACTGCACTGGAAGCAGCAACAGGGCCTGGAAGAGAAGTGCCTGAGGACACAGAGTGACCGGGCTGGGCCCAGCGCCGGCCCCAGGGCTGGGAGTGAGGAGGAGGAGAGGGGAGGAAGTGTCCCTGCATGGGGTGGCTCTGGCTCTGTGACTCGAGAAGCTGCTGCAGTGGGGTTTGGCTGTGCCTCAGCCAGCACAGCTGGAGCACAGCTGGAGCACAGCTGGAGCACAGCTGGAGCACAGCTGGAGGTTTGCACCCAGGAGTGGCCCTGACCCCTGAGACAGGACACGGATATGGTGGCACCTGCCAGGAGCTGTGCCCTGGCCACAGGTGAGACCCTGGGGGTGTGACACGGGGGCTGCAGAGCTCGGGAGAGGCTCTGGGGTTTCCGCCACATCCTCTCCCTCACACTTCTCTCACTTCTACCACAGGGGAGCATTCACAGGAGCAGGTTTTGATGGAGAGCAGAATTTCTGCCATGAAACTCTTACAGAGCCAATTAAACTCAATAAAAATCCAGAATGTGAGCAAAGTGCTGCGGGAGAGCGGGGGAGCGAGCGGGGCTGCTGAGGGGTCGGTGTGCTCAGGGACAGCCAGGCACAGACAATCCGGGAGAGCAGCAGGGAAATATCATCCTCCAGCAGCGCCACCGCGGTCCCTCCGCTGGAATCCAGCGGGAGCCGGGCTTGGGAGCGGCAGCAAATGTGAGAGCAGGGCAGGGCAGGGCGGACGGCGGTGCCAATTAAAAACCTGCGGAGCTCATTCCCCCAGATGGCAAATCCCGACTCCAAAGTCGAGCCCGAGTTTGCCGAAGCCGCCCAGGGGTGATCGGCAGCCGCGTTCAGCAGCACCCAGAAATCGTTTTGCTGCTCCAGGGAGATGCTCGGAGGTGTCTCTGCAACACGCGGCTCCTCCAGCACCACAAAGGGCTCGCGGTGGCCCAGGAATGCCCCGAGTGTTAAATACGGGATCACAGCGCCCTGCCGGAGCTCCTATCGGCCTCACCCCGAAGAGTTTTGGTGAAGAATTAGTTCAAGGACAGAGAACACGGAATGGCTCGGGGCGGTTCAGCCTGCGGCGGGTGCGAGCGATGCCGGGGCCCCGGCCGCTTCCCCCGCTCCCGTCCCTGCGCTGACAGCGGGGAACAAAGGCCGAGCAGGGCAGTAATTCATTCATTCCCAGCCCGGCACGCAGCTGCCCTCTCCCAGCACGGCTGCCAGCCGCCCCAGACGCGATTCCCCGTTCCCATGGTCTCCAGGGAGATGGCGATGGACCTGCATCCTAATGCCGGGCAGCGCCCGCAGCGGCTCCTCCGGCCCTTCCCGGCCGCCGGCAGCGCGGATCCAGCCCCGGCTCCCGCACCGCAGACACCGGGGCACGGCGGGTGGCCCCTCTCCAGCGGGGACATCCCGGGGGACATCCCGGGGGACATCAGCAGGGAGGGACGAGGCATGGAGTGAGCACTAAAATAAACCCGCGTTGTCTGAGAGCTGCCGCTCCAAGGCTGGCAGCCCGGGGTCATCGCTGGGCTCCCGGCTCCAGCCGCCCTTGGATGCAGGGATGGAGGAAGCGGCCCCCGAGCCCACCCGAGCGGGACACGCCGGGTTGAAGCCCCGGCACGGAGGCACCAAAGGCGGCGGAACGCCGGCCCCCAGGAGCCCCGTGAGCAGCAGCAGGACGCTGGGAGGACGGACACACGGACATCGGCCGGAGCCTGGCGCCTGAGCCTCGGCCGAGCCCCGGGGCAGCTCCCGCACCGTGTGCCCCGCACGAGAATGAAACACGCGGCATTAATTGCTGGAAGGATCCGTTCACTCACCGAATGGGGAGCCTGCTGCGGGCGCAGGGCTTGGCAGCGCCACCCCGGGCAGGTGACAAACCTGCCGGGATTTCTGTATTTTGAATTTCTGGTTTTTTAGGGTCACATGCTGCCGCGAGCATCGGTGGCAGCGTCGCGTGCTGGGGTCAGGGCTCACATCATGAGCAAACCTGGTGAAAGTGCCACCACGACCCATTTTGCGTCGACCCTAAAAAACTTGGTTGTAAAAACCTAATTTATAAAGGGGTTAATGAAATAATTAATTTTCGAAGCAGGCTTCTAACCTTTAGGATCAAATAATTTCGAGGGGAGGGGGCAGGAGAGCAGGAGACGGGAACGAAGTGCCAAGATTTTGATGAATATTTAATCCACGCTCCTCAGCAGCTCCCGCGCTTGGAGCGGCTCCAGCACCGGCTGAATCCATCCTTTGTTAACAACCAAATCCACGCTGCTGTTGTGGGTTGGTGTTTGCGGCTCAGTCAAGCTGGAATCTGTCACAGCGGATCGGGAGGGGCTCGATGAGCACCCGCCCACCCCCACGGCTGGACAGGACCCCACCCTGCCGCCCCTACAGAACCCTAATGCATCTACACGCTTACATTTAAAATGCCTACGTCTGTCTTGTTTGCCCAGCCAGAAACAGCAGAGGATACTCCCAGAAGCTCGTTCGTGCCATATCAAGAGCAGAATTTCGGATTGTTTGACATGTTCTTAATTTCGAGCAGAAAATAGCAAGGCACGTACATTTCTGCAATTCCACCGACAAATCTCTGCCCTCTCCCCACGTGTCCGAGCTTCCCTCGGTGGGGATTGTCACCGCAGCCCCAGCGAGCATCAACAGGCTGGAATTCCACCCCGGTTCTGCCTGCACACTGATGTGTACATCAGGGAAATAAATAGGAAAATCTTCCCTCTGGAAATCCAGCTGAGCAGCAGTAAAATCAGAGAGGGGCGAGGTCCGGCCCTGCAGCGTGTCGGTGGTCGTGGGTACCTGCCAGCCCTCCCCACTCACAATTAGTTTAACTAATTGGACTCCGGCACGAGTGGCTGTGTTCGTGCCGGAGGAAGGGTGGGTTGTTCCGGAGGGATGCGCTGCAGCGGGGGCAGCGAGCAGAGCTCCATTGGCATTCCCGGCACACGGAGCCGCGGGAGAGGGAACACCCCGCTGGCCACAGGCCGGGGAAAGGGGCACAGAGCCAGAGCCAGCTGTCACCTGCTGCTCCATCCGCTCGTGCGGGGCGCGGAGCAGGGTCCTGCCCTGGCTGCTCGGGGCACAGCGCTCGCCGGAGCAGCGCTGGCAGTGCCAGAGCCCCGCTGTGCGAGGGCTGGCAGTGCCACTGTCCCTCCCGTCGTGGGGACCCTGCGCTCATTCGGGGGGTGCCGCAGGCAGGAGGGCTCTGGGGCAGGAGGGAGCGATGCCAGCAGCACCCTGCTCTGGGGTGCCAGAAAGGGTGGAAAACCACGGGAATCAGGCGACCTGCAGCTCTGGGTGCCAGCCCCAAGGATGGGGTGTCACAGCTGCTGACCCTCACCCCGGGTCACCTCTGTTCCCCCAAACGTGGTCACACACCTGCCAAAGCACAGGGGCACAGAGAGCAGCCCAAAAAGGGCAGGATTTTTGCACTTACTCTCAAGAGCAGCTCTGACGTGGAGGTTCCTTTTCCCTCTCTTGGCACTTTACATGCCCATGTCATGTGCTGTGACAGAAGAAGTGACATGTTGAGGTCCCTCTGGAGGGATGGGGACATGCCCTGCCCGGAGCTGGGTGCCAGGCACGGGCCCCTCTCCTGCCCACCCAGCAGAGGCTGCACACAGCATCCGTTTGTCTGTCCAGGACCCCCATTCCCACTGCCCCACATCTCCCCAGCTGCAGCTGGGCACAGGGAGGATCTGCCGCATCTAATTAAAATATTTATCCAGTTAATTACTGATAATGGTGCATTTTCCTCTCTAGTCCAGGCTCCAGTAAAGCTTGCACTGAGAACAGCAAAGCAAAATGCTTTGTTTCCAGTAGTTTTTTAAAATTAAAACCTCAATTTGTCTTAACATGACACCAACAGGCAGCACAACATTCCTGGGCTCCAGCCTGCTCTCCCCAGCCATCCCTGCAGTCACAGACCAGGAGATTCAATTATCTGCCAGAACATGTCCCAGAGGCATCCAGATAATTGCAAACATAAGTACAAAATCTGCCACTAATTATTAAAGAAACACCAAATAAGGAAAGCAAGTGATGGAAAAGTTGCTGCTGGTGCAGAGCCCATCCCCACGTGCTGGAAGGGCAGAGTGTCCCAGGGGTGTCCCTGTCCTGGAGGGACCCCCAAACCCTGCAGGGCAGGGGGAGAGCCCTGAGCCCATCACGGGCCCCCTGCTTCCTGCTCCATCACCCAACACAGTGCCACAGGCTGAACACCCCCAGCTCTCCCAAACTGTCTCTATGGGATTTAACTGTGATTTAAAAAATAAAAGAAGAAAATGAACGAACGAGAATCAACCCCACAGGAGGATTTGGACTCAGGCTTCACCACTGTTGGTTGGTGCTGTCAGTATTCACCAGTTGCTTCCATCCCTGAGTTCAGCTCTCTTTTCTCCCCAGTTTTCCAAGCTCAGCCGTTCCTCCTGCCCTGTGATCCCTGTGAATCCTCCTGTGATTCAGATGCTCTTTGGATCCCTTCACCCTCTGCCTCACAAACCTCCCAAGAGCTGGGCTCTGCGTGGCTGCAGGATGTTCACAGCCAAGCCCTTCAGCCCTGCCAGGCCCCCCAGGTGATGCTGGAGGTGTATTTGGAACCCCCCCCCAGCTCCTGTGTCCCTCCCCGTGGCCAGAGGGGCCATCCCTGGGCTCTGAGCGCTCCTGGCTGGGGCAGGAGGATGCTCTGAGCGATGATGGTCCAGACACTGCCGTGTGAGGGGCTTGGAAGGCAGCCCACATCTGAGGGCTCCTAAAGGGAGAGCAGCTTCTCCCTGACAGCATTTTGCCAAAAACTGGGTTATTTAAACACAGCAGTTTATTCAGTCAAAGTAAATAATAATTATTAAATAAACTAACTTAAAATCAGGAACAGTCCAAAATATTCTCTGAAGCACCTGAGAGCTTGACTGCTCCTGGGAGGAACATGGGCTCATTTCAGGGCTGCAGGGCTCGGTGGGCTGGGAATGTGGCCAGTAGCCACCAGGCAGTGCTGGGATGGGATGGGATGAGGGTTTCTCTGTGTCCTCCCCACCCTGGGCTGCTGGTGCCAGCCCAGCTCATCCTCCCAGTGCAGTTTGCTCCCGGTCCTCAGGGTCTCAGACACGGTTAGACACAGCCAGAATATCTGTACAGGACTTGGCCAAACAGCCAGGGAGGGATCCCCAAATCCTCTGATTCCACACTCGAGCACATCCTCTCCTGCCGGGCTGTGGGGACACACGAGAGCATCCCAGCCCCGAGGCACAGCTCGCCAGCAGGATGTGTGTCAAACAGGACTTAATTATATCTCCACGGTGACTTCTTCCCCATGTCCTCATTTCCCTGCATCCTTAAAAGAACTTGAGTGTGTTCATCTGTGGCACAGAGCGCTCCACCAGCTCAGGCCTCTCTCCTTCCCTCAGCACAATCACAATAATGATAAAACCAATGAAAACTTTTTGAGAGTATCCTTAGGAAATCCGGGATTCTGGAGAGTTTCCAGCTGCCCTCAGGGCAGGGCTTCAGGCAGGGAGTTCCCACCTCCTTTGCTTGGTTCTCAGCTGGCAGAGCACTGCTGAAGGCCCTGGCTGGGGAACCACAAGTGTCACCCACGTTTGTACACATCTTTATCTGATTCCCTGTGAAACATCACCATGTGTCTGTGCTGCTGGCGACACACAAAGCAAAACAAAGCAAAACAAAGCAAAACAAAGCAAAACAAGACAAAACAAAACAAAACAAAACAAAACAAAACAAAACATCCCCTCTCTGGTGGCTCCCAGCTGGAGGATGGTGATGCCAAGGATGCTGCGCGTCCCTTGGGAGCAGCGAGGGCAGGGCTGAGCCCGGCAGCCCCCACGGGCACGGCCGGATCCCTCACTTGTCCCTGGCCTCGTGTCACCAGCCCAGCGCCAGCGAGCCCCACAAATGACTGTTTGCAGCTGTCATTAGCTGAAAACAAGGAGAATCTGCATATGCTTACTTTTAATTAGGCAGCTTGGCAAGGAGCCCTTGCTCGCTGCTACCAAACAGCCATTGCACTCACAGACGGGTGGCAGCAGCCTCGGAGTGCACACAGACAGACGGACACAGACAGACAGACAGA
>NC_031783.1:15487202-15516487 GCF_001522545.3 Parus major | reverse complement strand
ACAGACACACACAGACAGATACACACACACAGACACACAGACACAGACAGACAAACACAGGATTTACCTTTCAGGATGCTCGAGGTGCCAGCTCACCCCCAGAACCAGGATCAATGTCCCTATTTTACCATTTCTGCGCTGCTCAGCCCCCAGGACAGCCCCTCTGCATGGTGACACTTTCTGCCAGCAGGAAATGCTTCCCCACACAGCATTTCCACACCAAACCCTGGGCAAATCCCACGCTCAAGGGCTGTCACTGCTCAATCCCGTGGTCACAGGGATATTGTGACACCCACTGCCCCCCAGAGCTGGCTCTGACAGCTGAGCAACCCCTTCACTGTCACCTCTTTGTTAAAATTACATCTTAAAGTTGTCCAGCTAGTAATTTCCATTTTCTATCTCCTGTCACTGCTCAGAGCAAGCTCCTGCCTGTCCTGCCCCTTCTGAGCCCCGTGTACCACAGAGGGGTCAGGGCTGTCAGGTCACTCCCATATCCAACACTGAACAAACATTTCTGTTTAGAACATCAACACCTGGTGAGCAGCACTGGGAGAGAAAATGCAAATTACAGGCAGTTTAACCCTGTGTGCAAACGTGTGCTGGCAAATTCCCGACTGGTCTGGGCTGGAAGGGACCTTAATGACCACAGAGTTCCAACCCCAATGGACAGCAGCTTTCCAAAGCAACCAGAACAAAGCAGCCACGTTACCTGAAGCAGTCAGTGCCACGAGGGGCTGCAGCTGTGGGGCCACATCCCCTGTTCCACCCTACAAACCCCAAGCTCCTTGGCACACAGAGCAGCACACAGCACCCCCAGCCCCTCCTCACCCTCCAGCAGGACAGCTCCTGCCAGCTTTCCCCAAATTAAACCCCTCTGTAGGTTCTTTCCCACAAAACAGACCCCAGCACACGTTTTCTCTGGCACTGCTGTCAGAATCCTGGAATGGTTTGGGTTGAAGGACCATAAAGCCCACCCAGCCCCACCTCTCTGCCACAGGCAGGGACACCAGGCTGCTCCCAGCCCTGACCAGCCTGGCCTCGGACACTCCTGGGATGCTCCCTGCTCACGTGCAACTCCCACTGCAAACCTCACACCTGCTCATTTACTGAAAACTTTTTTATTGTAATCAAAAAGTGACATAACAGGGCTGTAATGTATTCTGCATTGCATCTGCTGGTATTTGGTAACTGGTACCAGCTGCTTCTGCCAGGCAATTAAAAAAAACCCGAATGTGAAAATCTTCACAGTACAGTAAACTCCACCCAAAATAATTAACGGTGGTTAAAAAGAAGATGCCCCAGCAAAACCTTTCATGTTACATGGTCACAACTCACAATTCTGTACAAAATGTTCACTTTTATAAAGCTCTGATGTAAAAATCAAATAATCAAGCAGCAATATTTTAAGTGCAGCACAGGGTCTTTCATGTCATTATTTACAACGCTTGAAGTCGTTTACATTTTAACAAAGATCATACAGATGACTTAGTAATTAAGTCATTTTTTCATTATCTGTCGATTTATGTCGTGACAGATTTCACTTTTTGGTCGTCTTTCTCTTTATCTTTGCTCTTCTTCGATTTTTTCTTCTTGTGTTTGTGTTTTTGGCTCTTTTCCAATTCTGTTTCATTTCCCACGTGTTTCTTATGCTTCTTATGTTTCTTGTGTTTCTTGTGCTTCTTCTTCTCCTTCTTCTTTTTCTTTTTCTTGCTGTCCTGGCTCTCCCCTGAGCTGGCACTGCTGCTGTGGCTCCGTGTCTGGCTCTCGGAGGGGCTGTGGCTGCGGCTGCGGCTGACGCTGGGGCTGCTCTGGCTCTGGCTCCTGCCCACCTCCGGCTGCTCGGCGGGAGCTGGGGCCGCCGCCTCCTCTTTCAGCTTCTCCACAGCCTTTTCCTTCGCCTCTTTGGGCGTTTTCCCTGCAGCCTCCTCGTCCTTTGCAGACACGTTGCTCTCGCTGTCGCTCTCGTTGTAGTCTGGCACAAAGGCGGCCTCGTCGGTCTCGCGGGTGAGGTCGGACGAGAGGCGCGCGGCGCTGCTCACCGGCGCCTTCGGCTTGGCCGCGCCCTTATCGCCCTGGCCCGCCACGCTCTCCTTCTCCACTTTAACTTCTGGTGAGTCCTGTTTCACCGGTGCTTTATTCCCAGCTGGCTCTTTCTCCTTATTGCTCTTGACTTCTGGTACATGCTTCTCCTTCTCCTTCTCTTTCTCCTTCTCCTTGCCCGGGTTTTTATCCGGGGGTTTGTGTTCCTCAGCGGGGCGCTTGGGGTCGTGCACGGCTTTGTGCTCGGCGGCTTTGCGCTCCCGTGGGGGGCTGTAGCTGCTCCTCTTGGCCTCCACAGGGCCCTTCTTGGGCGGCTCCACACGCTCCTCTCTCGGTTTGCTCTTCTGCGCTGCCGTGGAGTCTCTGATCCGGGATGGGGAGTCTTTCCTCCGTGCTGATTCACCCTTCTCATCCCTGCGCTTGGAACTCGAATGCTCCCTGCTGCCTTCGTGGTCAGACTTCTTGTCTCGGTTGGGAGTGAAGTCCTTCGCAGCGGAGCCACGGCCACTATCGTGCTTCTCTGAAGATCTGCCATCTTTGGAAGATTGAGATAGTGTTTTTCCATTTCCTTGTTCAGCTGCACGTTCTGAGTGCTCTTTTTCTGGCTGAACACTGCTCTTCCTCTTCTCAGAACTGTCCTTGTCTGACAAAGAATGATCCCGGTCTTTGGTTTTACCTTTTTCACTCGACAAGGAACTTTTTGAACTCTTGGCATCGTGTTGGGTGCTTTCATAACTCGCCTCTTTTGCAGCTTTCTGTGCTTTCTCCAGAGGCTCTGTCTCCTTTTCAATGTGTTTGAGGGGGTTTGGTGCCTTTGCACTCACAGGTTTGATAACACTGGTGGGTTTTCCTACAGCTGGGGGCACCTGGGTGGTGGATTTCACATCTTCCTCTTCAGACTCAAAGTCATCTTTATCCCACTTGGACTGAGGGACCTGGATCATGATAATGACATCCTCAGCAGGGGCTGTTATGTCGTTGTTATACTCCTCCAGGGTCTTAATGACAGTTCGTTTGGTGTCCGGCTTCTCCTCGGGCTTCCTGACAGGGCTTCCCCCAGTGGAACTCGTGCTGGGAGGAAAAACATGGACATTAGTAATGGCATGCACACACAGCCAGCTCTGGGAACGTTTCATGAACTGGCTTGTGTTTCAGTTCTAAATTCTTGGCATTTTCCTCAAGGATGTTCAATTAAGGGAGCAGACAAGAGAAAGGCTGAGTCCACTGCCTGAGCTCATGAGCAATCAATTAATTTGGTATCTTGCTACTATATATTTAATTAACAAAGACACAAGATTATCAGATTGGGGACTGTCTGATCTGGTAATTCCTTCATGTCCTATTTCTCCCAATGGCAGATAAATTAGATATCCATTCTTCTTTCCACATGAAAGCAAGCAATTATGGAGAGGTACAGACAGGCAAAGTTTGATCCTCATGCCCCAGTTCTTCCTTAGAAAAACTGACATTTAAAAAGTTTCTTAAGATTACCAAGACACTTTCTTAAGTCCTCAACAATGTCTTATTTTTTAACACAAATTTAGCTGTTCCTTTCCTTAAGCACCATAAAGAATTGGATGGGGGAGGAGGAAAGAAAGAAAGAAAAGGAAAAGAACTGCTGAGGTACCTGGTGTAATCCACAAGAGTCGAGCTAGCACCGTCAGCTGCTGCCACTTTCCTCCTTGCTTTTCCCTTTGCCTTTTCTGCTTTAACTTTGCTGCTGCTGGGCTCAGGTTTCTCCACAGTTTCTTTTCCAGGTGGCACGTTTTCCCCACTCACAATCTTTTTTCCAGTTTCACGGTTAAGTTTAATCTTTTTGGACGGGTTGTTAAGAAAAGCAGCTTTATCCTTTTCTGGTGTCCGCTCTCCTTTCTCCCCCTCGGGCTCAGCCTTCCCCTTGGGTGATGTTTTCAATTCTGCACTTTCGGGTTTAGAGGCCTTTGCAGAAGCGGCTTCGTGTTCCTTATCAGCCTTTTCCTCTGCTTTTCTTTTCCTTTTCTCAAGTTTGGCATCGGAAAGTTTGCTTTTCTCAGCGGGTTTCTTTGACTTCTCCTCCTTGCTGGAGGGTTTCTCTGCCTTGGCTTCTTTAGGATGTTCTTTCTTTGCCTTCTCCTCCTTGGCTGGTCTGGTTTCTGGGTGATCCTTAGTCACTTTGGGATGAGCCTTCCGTGGTGTACCAAGAGCCTTCTCATCCTTCTGAGAGGAAGAGGTTTTAACACTGTCTGTCTTTGGCAGCTCTTCCTTGGCTTTTTTCACAGGAGGTTCTGTTCGAGGAGATTTTTCACGATCAGGATCCACCTTTTCCTGGGAAGCTTTAGCTGGTTTTGCTGCGTTGTCTTTCTTCGGAGCAGCTGCCACTTCTACCTTCCGCTTTGTTTTCTCAATCTTTGCTTTTGGCTTATCCTTCTCTTTCTTCTCCTTTTCAGACACTGGTTTGAAAGCAATGGAATCTGCTTCCATGGGCTCGTCCCTTACAGGGGTGGCATCATCCCTGCTGGGCAGCATGAACAGAGAGTCTGTTTTAGCATCTTCTGTTGGGACTGGCTCTCTTGGTTTTCTTGCTCCTTCTAACAGCTCAACGTTGGGAAATCCTTCATTCTCATCCCCTTTTCTTCTCTTCCGGTGTTTTTTATGTTTATTGCCTTTGCCATCTCCCAGTGGATTTTCCACCTCCTTCTCTTTTGATTTTGTAGGATCTTTGATGCCATGGCTCTCTCTCCCAGGCTTCTCAGGGTAGTTTCCAGCTACGTTACGATTCCTGTGGCTCTGCCCAGCGGGATACTCCTCCCTCCGTCCCCGAGCATACGGTGAATTCTCTCGTCTGGTCCCAGGCGGGCCAAACCTTTCTGGAGAGAAGTTCTCTCTGTTCACCGGAGGCCGTGGCTGAGCACCCACGGCATAGCCCTTGTAAAACTTCTCGTACCACTCTCTGTAGTTCCTCTCCCACTCTCTGTACCTCTCCTTCTCAAAGGGGTCTCTGAAGTCCACCGAGCGGCCATAGTAAGCCTTCATGTCGTACGGGGGCACCTCTCTGTAGCGGTTGAAGTACTCGCGCTCGGCCTCGCCCTGCGGGACCGTCCGTTTGGTGGGGGACTGGCCCCGGAACACCGGGGACCTGGAGCGGGAGTGGTAGCGCCTGTACGGGGGCGAGCGGGAGCGGGAGCGGTGGTAGCCGTGGGAGCGGGACCGCGAGCGGTAGTTCCGACTCTTCCCTTTGCCTCGTCTCTGATACGGCGGCGAGCGGGAGTAGGAGCGGGAGTGGGAGCGGCTAAAGGAGCGCGAGTAGGAGCGGGAGCGCGACGAACCTGAGCGGGACTTGGAGTAGGTGTACGAGCTTCTAGAGTAAGATGAAGCACTATAGGGAGACTTGGACCTTAAAAAAACACAACACAAAGAAATAGATGAAGTTAATTCCAAACAGTCGTTCTCCTCAAATCTTTTCCTCCCACATTTATTTTTTCTCTTTCCTCTCCACATGCTTATGTCAAAGCTTCTTTCAGCTGCTGACATAAAGCTACTGCAAATTGAAGAACTTGATAACACGTAAAAGTTTCTGCTCACAAGACAGAACAGCTGCTGCTTTGTTAGTGTCAGAACACACAGAAGGGTCAGTCTACTTCCACTCACTCTATCACACGAGCTACCAGAGCTACAGATTTCAGGACAGATTTCAGGTGGTTACACTGGCCTCTACTGGTACAGGAACACGCACATTTGTCACTACTCGGCAACCACATGCAGTGCAAATCATTTTTGTTGCAGTAAGATGCAAAAAGAGCAAATCTGAGCGGCTAGAGTGCAGAATCACACTGAGAAAACACCACGTAGCCTGAAGACAACAAAGCCCAATGTTAAAATGCCAGCTCGGTCTAGAAACTTCACTCTTTTTTGGGAATTTGGACAGGAAGCACAATCCTAATACTGCAAAGGACCTACAGACAGGCCTGTGGAATCCACACTGCCAGGCAGGTGTCCCAAAAATGTCCTGCACATCCCTCCAGCTCTAACCAAGGCAAGAAAAATCCCATCTAAAAGCTTCTAACCTCAGTCTCCAGTCACATGGCCCAGTGCCGTGACTCTGGGAAAGCTCCTGACAACACTGTTAACAACTACTCCTGCCCAAGGGATTTTTGGGGACAGAAAACAGCAACTACCTTCAGGTTTTTCTTCTACTATTTTCTATGAATCATTTCATATGATTCATATGTTCATTAGCACCGTTCCTCTGCTCCAGGTCCCTCACCAATTTCGGATTTCCCTACAAGTAAGTCTGAGCTTTTAATTCCCAAGAAAAATTTAACAATGTCACCCAGCAAGTGAAAGCCCCCAGTCTGCAGTCCAGGTTCAAACATCTCATGCATCCACACGAGATGGACAAAAGCAGAAATGAGGACGATTTCTCTCACCTATCTCCTCCAAACTGCTTGGGCTGCTTGGTTCCAACCAGAACAGCGAGACACTGAAAATGCAGCCCTTACAGCTATTCTGCTCCTGGCCTCCTCAGGGCTGTCAGGCAATGAAGGACACCACTGCAGGAACACCTCAGCAAGACAGACCCTCAGGGCTCCTCAGTGCCTGCTGCCCAATGCTAATTCAGTCACCTGCAATCCCTGCCACACTGGAGCCAATAACCTGCGTATGACACTCTTGTCACTGCTCATCCCTCAATCATCCAATCCATCTAACGACAGGGAGGTGGAGTGGAACTCCTCCTGATTCCTCTAGACAATCTGCTTCTCCATTACGGACATGTAAAGCAGTTACCTGGAAAACGAACGCCTACGCTCCTTTTGAATCTTTTTATATTCCATCAATTCCTTAGCAAAATCATTTGTAAACTCATCAAGTTTGGACTTTTTCTTTTCCCTGTTAAAATAAGTTTGACCTTTATTACAATTATAGTTTGACCTTTATTACAAAAGACATCAAGAAACAAAACATGGCCAATATGAGAAAATGTTTACTGCATGCAATGCAAAAGGTGAACATCCTATTTAAGCAAAAACAGTTCCTACAAGTTTTAGGAAAAGTTCTAGAATTACATTTGTCTTGGTTTAGCTTTGCATATTTACCATCTGCAATGAAAAAGTATATTGGAAGAAACACTATGTCACTTTTGCTAGGTCAGATGCACTTTAGCGTAACCGCAGTCCGATACGCTCCCCCGATACAGACACGAAAACAAGGCAACGTTAGCGAGCCAAATACTTACTCCTCTTTAAGCCTCCGTTGCTCTCTGTAAAACTCCTCCCTAGAGAGAGGAGGTGCTTGTGTCGTTGGGATGGTGTTTGAATGAGCCGCTGGCACTGCTGTTGGGACCCAAGCTGATGACATGTTTGCAGGAGCTGGGGGATATCCGGGAGGGGGGACAGTGTACCCAGCGGATGGAGGCTGCCCAGGTGGAAACTGAGGAGGAAACTGTGGTGGTGGTACCCCCGGAGGAAGAGGAAGAGCATGGGGTGGTGGAGGATACAAGGGAGGTGGAGGCACAGGCACAAAGACTGGTGCTGATGCTGGCAGTGATGGGGCCTGAGTCCTTTGGGCACGGTCACTGTGCGGGCGTCCTCGATTTGAACTTTAAAGAAACCCAAAAACACGTGTCACTGTTTGTCACAGCCTGCCAGAGCGTACAGAGGAAAGCGAAGCGGCAGCACGGCGGGAGCACTCCTGGTTCTCACTGGTCTCCGGCTTTCTGTTCACTCGAGACTACACTCAGTCCTGGAGCCTCAGACTTGCCTTGCACATCCTCGCCCCAGCAGCTCCCTCAGCCTTCTCTCCTTACACTCGGCTTTGGGACTGTGGGCGAGGCTGCCACGAGACCCCCATCTCCCAGGAGCCAAGCACCCGCCGCTCCTCTGCCCCTCCTGGACACACCTTGAGCTCCGCACGCCCGAGCTTCCAAGCACTGCGCAGGAATTAACTCACCTCTCTCCTAACCTCTCCCACATTTCTTTCCTGAGCTCCTGCTTCACCATGTATTTGTCCTGTTCTTGTCCCTGAATTGTTTTTTTCTTGTTTGCTGGATTTGAGATTTTAGATAACTTGAGGGATGGATCCTGGATTTTGCTTTGATTTATCTTTCAGACTTTATAAAAACAATGACCCTTACAGAATGGCTATAACAAATCTCTAACAAATGAACAACTAACTTGTCACTGCAATAACAGATAAAACAGGCTCCTCTCTCTAATGAGAAAAAGCAGCTTGGCACTTTGAGATGACTAAACTGCAGAAATACAAAACTCTCATAAAAATAACAGCCTCTAATTTTTCAGTAATTTGCTCAATCAGTATAAACTAAGTTGTTAAAGAAAGAATGTTGAATGGTGATTTCTACTGGGAAATCAATTTCTTCAGCCCTATTCAGCCAGCAATCAAAAGGGTGCTTTTCCATCTGATCTTTTAATTACATGTAATTTTTATATGTAATTTAGGTTTCCTAAAAAGTGTTCATTATTCAGAATCTTCTTTTCAATTATGTACTGGAGTTTTATTTTTCAATAATCTTACTGTAAGCACAGGTCCCCTTTGTTAAAGCTAATTTAAATTAAGCCACTTGAAAATTAATTACCACTTGAATTCTCCACAACTATGATTTCATTATAAATCAGCTGTTGTCTAAGTGATGTGTTACAGATTAATTTAACCAGTTACAACTAGTAATACATTAAATTTTTGTTGAATACTTACAGTTCCCAGCCTGGCCTGCGAAGTGCACCAGCTCTCATTGGATGACCTTTGGCAGCAGGGACAGGAAAAAAAAATATCCCAGTAAGTTTATCTGAAGACAATCTTTTCAACAAAATTCTAAAGTTCTAGTTTCTTACCAGTTGTGGGTATTGATTGTCCTTGAGGGCCCAGAAGACTTGGTATCGCTGGTTGTCTCAGTACAGGAACCTGATAGCCCTTGGGAATGAATGCAAACAGTCAGAAAATAAACTCTATAGAGCATAAGAATCATTGTATGTGTTGAAATAAAATTTACCTTCTCTTCCAGCAAACTGCTGATTGACAAAGGGGAAGATTTGGAAAGCTCAGCAGCAGTCATCAGAGCAGGAGGCAAAACAGCATCGGCATCACTACAAAAACAACATCTTTTTATTATTGAAATACTGCTTTGAAGTGAAATATAATATATATTTTGAAATACAAAGTCCAAGGTGAGAAAAGGCTGATTTCACTAAATGAAAAAAGTATTTTAAAATAATCTTCACCAGATTTACACCTGTGAAGTTGGAAGACTCCAGAGGAAGCACTGCTGAGGAGTCTGTTTGGATATTGGCATTTAGAGAGGAAGCTCTCTGCAAAAACACTTGATTAAGCAGTGCTTGAAAGGATGAGAATCCATACAGCCCACTGCAGCTTCAGAAGGTGCAAAAACTGAAATTCAATTAGAAAATGTTTTTGTGCTCCTCTGAATTGTTATCCTTGTACTGATGGCACAGCTGAGCTGGCAGCTCTCTGCACACACTGGTTCTGTGCATCCAAGGCAGCAGAGTTCCACGATGGAACCCTAAACCCTGGTACGGATTTCTGCATGAAAATATTGTTTCCTCAGTGTGAAAGAGAAATTAATGAGACACTAAGGTCTGATGGAACTAAATGGTGACTCTAGGAATGGCTGGCCATTCCAAATCAGAACCAGTCTCTCCTTCAGGGCAAACCTGGGCTGAATGACTGGTAAGGGAATCAAATAGAAATACTGCCAAGAAAACTCTTGCATGAGGTACATGTTCTACATACCAAAGTGTCCTCATTCCAAGTAAAAACAGAACCACAACTTCCACAATGACCTGCAGCTGTCATTAATGATACACAGGTGCTAGCTGCAAAGCTCAAGAAAAATCTAACCTAAGCATTTTGATTTATTTTGTATTCCTGTTGACCCCCAGATCCCCTTACCGAAAAGGTCCGTCCGGCTTTTCACGGAGAGAGAGGGACACTGCTGGAGGGAGATCAGAAACAACCACAGAAGATGGATTGACGGGCAGCCCGGCTGCCATGGACGGCCCGGGGCCCAGGGACGAGAGAGCGGAGCGGGAAGCCAGGGAGGCCAGCGGGATCATGAGCGGGTCCTGCTGCCGGGCCAGGGCTGGCCGCATCAGCGGCTGCAGGGTGCGCGTTATCGTTTGCCGCATCAGCGGCGGCGGTGGCGGTGGTGGTGGCGGTGGTGGCGGCAGCTGCTGCTGCTGCTGCTGCTGCTGCTGAATCTTACGGAGCCTTTTTGTGTAGCCGGTTTCATTTTTGAAGTTGTTGACAGCCTGCAGAGGTAGGGAAACACGTTTGAACAGGTGGAAATAAACTTCAGTGGAAATATGAACAAAAGCATCCCTGCAGGAAAATCACTGTGTTCCTGTAAGTGCTATTAATCCTAAACCAACCAACACACAGCTATGAACACATCCCATCAAACTCTGCTATCAATGACTGGTACCTCAGAGTCTCTGGATTAAAAGCACTTTGCTGTTAACACCCAATTTGAAAGTGAGGACACAAGTGTGTCCTGAATTTGCCAGATTGTCCCTGGTGAGCTGTAGGCTTGTGTAGAAACAGATAATGCATTTGAAAAGTAAACTTAGCCTTGTTGAGTTTAGCCTTGCTTAAGGAGATCTAAATTAGTATTTTCATCCCTTTCAGCTCTTTACAAATAGTTTTGTTTAACAAAGAGCTCAGGTTAAAGTCACCACATTACCTGGCGCAGAAACTTGTTGGCGATTAAAGCATCAGGAGAAACATCTGTCTGATGGCAGGTAGGGCAGGTGTGTTCCTCAGACTCCAGCAGCGCAGTTCTAATACCTGGGAATATTAAAGTAGTTTATAGCCAAACTAAGTAAACTTTTTGGGCTCCCATTAATTACAAAAACAAGCACATGATTAATGGGGAAATACGGTCTTGAATGGAAAGCATGAAGCTGTAAATGTTCTTTAGTTGAAAGAACTGGCAGAGAAACAGGTTGCCCAGAGAAGCTGTGCATCCCTGGAAGTGTTCAAGACCAGTTTGGACAGGGCTTTGAGCAACCTGGGCTAGTGGAAGGCCTCCTTGCCCATGTCAGGGAGGCTGGAATGAGATGAGCTTTAAGGTTCCTTCCAACTCATACCATTCTGAAATTCTACAATTTCTAGCATAGAGCAGAGGGTCAATATTCATAGATACATATACATATTCACTGTGCTAATATGTAAAGATGCAGAGCAGACTGGCATGTGACATCTCAAATGGTCTTTTTTCCACTCTAGTACAACAACAAGTTGTTCCATGTTAATGAATAAAACACATTTCAAAAAAACATGAGGACATTTGAGTTCTGAAGTTTTTAACCAGCTTTAGGGAAGAATATGGATGAAATGCCTCAATATCAGTTCTCTGTAGTCTGCAGTAAGTGCCCAAAGTTGGAGACATAATTCTGTGTGAGGGAAAGGGCTGTGGACAAAATAAATGCATTTGGTATCTCATACTGTAACCTGCACTAACATGCACTCCCCTCATCCTCTTCCTTCTGCAAGTAAAGTGGATTAAACTACAAACTTAAGGAGGGAAAAAAACTTTCTGCCTTTTTTTCACCATCTACACAAGAAGAGTCTTTCCCTGTTCATGACATGCTGAAATACTCAACAGAACTAACACAGCAATTTCCTTATCTCCTATTTCTGCTCTCAGAGATCAAATTTGATGTCTGGAATTAAGAAACCTGTAACACTTACATTCATCACAGTAACTGTTTCCACAGCAGGGAATAACAACCGCATCAGTCATTATATCCTTACAAATGAGACACAACAGCTCATCTGGAATAGGATCATCTTCTTCTGAGGAGGAGGATGGCTCCTCAGGTAGGAAGGGAGGCTTCTCCTTCTTTCCTATAGCATAAGCTTCCCTAGAAGTAGGGTGGGGAAAGCAGAAGGAAGTTAGAAGGAAAACTCTTCCAAGCTTTGAATTTTATCAAAGAAAGGTAACATGTGGAATTCTTCCCCCTCTCCACTGGCCTTCCTAAACACCGCTGTTTAGTCTGAACTACTTTTCTATAGCCCTAGCACAAGAGGGAGGGAGGAATTCTCCTGCAGAACTCTCCCATTCATTGCATTAACTAAGAAATCATTCCAGACAATATTCAGAATATTTGACAGTTCATATCAGGTGAAATGAATCCCAGCTTTCCTTTGCCAGAGGCTAAATGTAAATTGGAGGCGCAGGGTAAAGCTGGTCTCCCAGTAATTACATTTTTTAACTGAAAGAAGTCTGTGTTACAGCTTCCAAAAAAAGGACATCCAGAAGACAATCAGGAGGGCTACCAAGAGTATTTTAGAACTTGTGCTCAGCACACACAAGTGTTTTCCTAGGTTATAGCAACAGGAAAACTTGAGCCTGCTTCACATCTGAGGGAGGGAGTCACAGTCCAACAGCTGCTTTATTACATCTCACATGAAACCTTTGAAAGACAAACTAGAAGCAAAATGAGCTCCCAGAGAGAACAATCCCAATTACAAATGTTTCTGCAGAAAGCCTCAGCACATCCCACCCTTAACCAGCTCCCAGGGGTGGGAGCAGCAGGACCCCCATTTTAATGTTAGGCAGCAGCATGGATTTGAAAGTTGAGATCCAGTGCCAATGCTTCCTTCCCCACAACTCCAGATGCTGGCCAGTGTGGCTGCACCACCACTCACACATTTCCTCCTGGTTTCTCTCATTCCCTTTTTGGATCAGCCCACCCCATACTTACGCATCTATGGTTGGGATTGCGTATTTCCCAGTGTTGGTCAGCATGGCACCCTTCGTGTTGGGGTCCTTCACTTCCATCATAAAACTTCTTGGAATTCCTGTGCTTTTTTTAATTCTGGGAACAGACTCGAAATTTTTGTCCTGTTAAGAAATGCAGACATTATCTCAAGGCCCACACTGAAAATGAGATTTCAGTGACTATTTTAGGCACAAAAATCTTTAACCCTCTCCCCTTACCTAGCATAAGGGTCACTGGACTGAAATACTCTCTTCCCTAAATGAATGCAGCCAGGGTGTTCCAGAGCTCAGAGCAATGTTTTGAAATCACTGACATTCTTTGGCTTAACTACAGGTTCCTTAAGGGTGAAATCCAAACCTGCTCCTCCTCCAAAGGGCAATTCAGAGGGAGCTGGATTCAGGGCTTGGAGAAACTTATTTTGAGATATATCAAGCTATACACAGGGGCTCACAGAGAAAGATCTATGGGAATATTTAGTGCCTCTAACCTAGCGAAAAGAAAATTTTACAATTCCAGGTTTTTCTTGAATCCAAAGGGTTTTGCAACACTGCCATGTTACCTCTGCATTTCACATCAAAAGACACAATTCTTGCTGTGAGTAGTCATGTTTGTTATGGAACTCTCTGGACAAAAGTGAAAAACTGAGCACCCCCAAAGTCCCCCAAGCCTTACCCCATTTGTTGGACAGTTCTTTATGTAGTGCCCAGGTTTGCCACAACGAAAACAGGTGTAGGAGGGTGGAGGTGGCCCCACAGGTTTCTTCATGTAACTACAAGGTTTTGGGGAAGAAAAAGGAAAAGAGATTCATGTGTCTCGTTTAAAACAAACCATCTCTACAATTTTACATCAACTTCAAAGAAAAAGTTCCACATTAGCAACACTTACTTGACTGGATCATATTCATGGCCAGACTGTGTCATCATAGCTTTTATTTTATCCTCCTCGGAAGCATTGGCTTCAGCCAGATTGGCAGTCTGTGCAACAGGTAATTATTTGACACACACATTAGAAACACATTTAATCCCACACAGCCCAAGACAACACCACTCATCCAATCCTGTAAAGAGCAGCACTACACTAACTGAGCTTGCATGACAGCAGCTGCTTATACCAAACAGATTTGTGCTGAAGATGGTCTGGGGAGTCCTTATGCCATGACATGATGTTTATGTGCCTGAGAACCTACTAGAAAAGAGCACTCTTGGGCACTCAAACCTTAGGCTCTGTTTGTACCTTACAGCAAGACTTGTGTAACCAATCCAATTTCCTTCAAAGGACTGAAGCTATGTGTAGATAAACAACAATATCCAGTATTTTTATGCTGATTTTTAAGCTCAGACTATATGCAGGAGAAGCTCTCCACTGGACAAGGAATTAAGATGGATACAAGCAGCATTATTTACATTTTGCAGCATTATTTACATTTTGCAGCATTAAAAGGACACAGAACTGCAGAGGTGGGGCAGTTAGGTTTGCTTGCTGAAACTCAGCTTCAGACACACAAGTATTAAAAGGACCAAAGGAATTGTACAATCCCTCAGCAAGGTGAAATCCTTTTCAGCAGAAATTTGCCCAGCAGAGCTGCAGGCAGTCCAAACTGCACGTTCCCCCCCCAACTTCTTCCTGTGATTTAACTAAAGTGAAGACAATCTACACTTTTTTTTCCAGTTGACTGTGTCCTTTTAACACACAAATTGTAATATAAACCTTCTGCACAACTAGATCTTCAAATTACCGAAGCCAGCTGAATTTTAAGTCGTATTTGTTCAAATGTTTTTATTATACACTAGTCCAGATACAAGCAGGGTCTAAGGGAGTGACTGCAAATGACTTGGGCCTTCAAGCACCTATCACTCAGCTCAAGCACTCATGGTTTGGTTTTGTATGCATTCATTCACAAAAGCAACCAACTAGTTTCAACATTTTATTAAATGGTTGTTTCATATACACAGTGTTTCTCCACAGTAACAGAATCCGGATCGCCAACTATGAAATCATTTCCATTAACAGTTACAGAAAGCTTTACAGATAATACTTGACTAATTTGTTTGAACCCAAACGGTTTACAAAACACATCCAAAAGCCACAAAACATTAGTAGGAATAGACCAAAATTCAAATATGGCATTTCATACATAGTAATAATCACCAGAGAACTGTTAACACATTGCCTCCGTGCTGAGCCGGGCTGCACTAGAGCCGTTAGAGGGAGTAACAGTGCTGAGCCACTTGGTGTCATCTTCCTGCATTTTTCTGAAATACTTAAATATCCTCAAAAGCTTAAATGTGTACCTCCACCCCCTTGGACAGCTTTGCACATTTCAGAGTAAAACCTCCCAGGAGGTTACAGACCCGAGGACACATTTAGGGACAGCACTAATGGGGATCAATTCTTTGGGGGGGGCTACCTTCTAAACTAGAGATATTTATATACATAATGGGTTTTTTTTGGTCAAACGTATACAATTTAATTTCTGTAGTGAAGAGGGGAAAAGTTAGCAGTGGGAAGAGATTTATTTTTATTAGAAATGAACTCCAGCCTTTATCTTGATGACAAAGAACTAGCTGCTCTGCCTCAGGCCCTGCCTACTCTACTGCCTGTAGCTTTAGGGACTGGTGGTTGAGCACTCGCCTGTCCACACAGTGCAGTCACTAGTGCTTCCCCAGACAAATTACACATTGGTGAGCAAAAATGCAAGCAGTTCCCGAGCAAAACATGGCATTACAACAGTTTCAGAAGGTCACAGCTGCTCAGATGCCACACATACACATTGGTATATTCCTATAAACAATGAGGTACATTTACACAATTTACACAGTCTGCGTTCAAACAAATTAGATCGGCTTGTCCACTGTATAGATCCCACAATTTATGGAATTGTGCAGCGTTCAGAGAATGGGTCTGTAACTATGACTAGGGATTCAAAAATAGCCATGCAATTGTCCATGGTACAGAACCGCTTCTCTTGTGGCTGGTCACACCCCCCTGGAATGTCCGTAACTTACAGCCAATTAAATTCTTCTGTACAAACTGGGTTAGTTTCCAAGGCAAAATTAATGAAACGTATGAAAAACGGTAAAACAGCTTCTGCAGAGCTTCTTCTTTGTGTCTTGAGGATGAGTAATACTGCAACATTATGCTGAGGCTGATAAGGTACTCCCCTTCTATCTTCCCAAACTGGGAGCTACTCTTTACAGGATAGTATCAAAATATACACACATTTTAAAGTTAAAATAAATACTTTACGTTAATAAAAATTAAAAGGGGCTTTCCAATTACAACAGTTATTCACCCATAGATCACAGTATCAATTTAAAAATAGGAAGCAAACACTTCTTAAAGTATTTGACAAGAATATATATATACCTTAGTAAGCTGGGCCAGAGAAATAGATGCAGAAGAGTCATCAATCTGTTCACAAAAAATTAAACACATATTCAAGTTCTACAGTCAAAACACAGCAATAGTTAACCTCTACTATAGTCTGAATGTCTGCACTATATACCCCTGAGTGTTACCCAAAGGAAACCCCAACCCAGTGTAATTTGTATTTATTCAAAACAAAGTCCAAATCTATGATGGCTTAAGAGAACCTACGTGCTTATGAGAAGAAATTAAAATAACCAACCCCACTGGAGATCTACTTATTGCTCAGAATATCTCAGAGAGGGACTTCTATCAAAAGGGCAAGGAAGCTGTCAATTTTCAGCTAAAAGGGATTAAAAAAAATATTTAAGTTTAATTGAGGAAGAAGTATCCAGGTAACATAATATTAGTGTAGTTTGTAAATGAATCAGTGAATGTCTCACCATTTCTATATGCACACAGTGATGATTTTGTGAACCCATATTTGCCTGTCAGAATGAAGGCCATTCCCAGCAGCCCCGAAACACACACTGTCCCCCTCCTGTCACTTCCCAAATAAACCCAAATAAACCCAAATAAAAGCCAATCTAGAACAGCAGCCACAACCAGCCACTTTGTCTGGAGAAAAACCAACTGCTAAAATCATTTCTGTGAAGGTGTTTATAATGACAGAGTAGATTAAATTGAGAAAACTGATTCCTTGTATGATTTCTTACTAGACCACATGCCCTACCACCCAAGGCAGTGAGAATTTGGATGATTCCTTGCAATCAGACCAAACCTGATCTCTAATAGCAGCCTAGTGCTAAATGAACAAAGGAAAGTGCAAAGCATACTCTTAATGATAAAAACATGGATTCAGAGCACAAGCCTGGAATTTTTGTCTCCTTTTTTCCTCCCAGCAGCCTACAGAACAGCAGTCAGGAATGACATCCTCGGGCTAGAAGCCAGAGAACTAGTGCTAAAGAGCAGTTTTGCCACAAATAAAAAGGTTAATAACTTGATCTAGTTCCTTCTGCAGTATATTGAATTATATCATGCCATGAGCAGCACTTGAGCTAGCACAACAGTACCAGAAAGACACTTGAATCACTGCTTATTATATGTAAATTGCTCAAAAACACAGAATAAAATTTCACAATGTGAACTGAATAGCTCTCCAAGAAGTCACCAAACAGGTCAGCAAAGAAATTAAAACCTTTCCTTAAAAAAGGTCTTGTCCTTTACTACCTAATGTAGCAGAGAACTTGAGCCAACAGTTTTAGCAGACTGGAAAAGATTATTTCCATGCCCAAGATGATTCCTCACAGCAGTAAGTTGTTCCTCTTCTGTGTTTTCAGGCAAGCACATACAGTGGTTCCTGCACTACTTATTAAAGATCTCCTGAAAATGTGTCTTTGGACAGGAACACAGATCTAGACAAAAAGACCTTCATTCCACTGCAAGTCCTACCCCAAGATTCACCTCTCCTTCCTTTCAGAATGCTTTGTACCTAGTTCTGTTCAAAAGGAGGTCTGCACAAGCATTTTGAAGCTTCATGCTCCATATGCCCCTCTTTTACATGTGAAAAAGCAGGCCAGCGCTCTCTCAGGGCAGGCACAGCTGTAATTTTGTGTTTTTTTTCAGAAACAAACAAGAAATTAGGAAAGCTCCAGTGTTAAATGGCCTAGTACTGATCAGGAACTGAAATACAACAGTTAATAAACTATTAAATCTTTCCTCTATTTTTTTAGGAAGCTGGCATTATACAGCCTGCAGGCAACAGTCTAATTTCTTAAAGGAGATGATACTGAACAGTTACCAAAAGAAGCAAACAGATAATTAATGTACTCTTCAGTGCATTTGCCCATGGCCATCTTTCAACCATCCTACATTTTTGGCAAGTTTTTCCTTTTAAATTTTCACTGAAGTATTTCCTGGCAGTCCCTCAAAACGGTCAAGTAGAAACAATATCTCCATGGAATTTGTAGGCAACCCTAAGATAACACTGCAGAAGTACTGCAAAAAAAACCCCAAAAAGTAACCCAGAAAAAGTAACCCCCAAACCCTAAACTCAACAGCCAGTGTTTTAACTCCCGTGTTGTGCAGCAGACTGAACAGAAACTAACAGGAAGCCAAGTGGGCGAGGGGACAGAAAAGAGAAGGCTGATCTTGCTGGAATGCCAGGGTTTCCCCCAAAGCCAGAGCTGACAGGGAGTTCAGGCAGGGAGCTGAACCAGAGCACAGCTGGGCCTGCTGCAGCCTCCAAGGAGCCCCACGGTACCACACCCCGAGCCTAGAGCAGAAATGGCCACGTCCTGCCCCTGGCTGCGACAAGGCTGGGATGGCAGCTGGCAGAAGAGTGTAACAAGGAAAAAATACTACAAAGAAGATGCTTTTGTGCATCCTTTCAAAAAAGAAAACTGATTTTAACTTTGCAGCTTTACTCTCCACCAATAACTGACAAGATTCCTAGTGGTTTACTGCAACTACACAAGACCCAGCTTCTGCTCTGAAATACATGCAGAAATATGTGTGCTTTAAAAAAAAAATTAAAAAAAAAAAATAAAAGCAGCAAACAATCCCCCCCACACCAAGATCTGAGTTAACTTTAAGAATAAAGTGTCTCCAGCCCCAGAAGCTGCTGAGGCTGCAGGGCTTTTCCAGTGAGGGAGGGCCTGTACAGAGGGATGCAAGGCTTCCATCCTCCCAGACCAGGGACAGTCAGAGCACACAAGGGAATGGCTTTGCTTTGCTTTTCCTTTCCTGCTGTTAGTTCTCACACTGTCTTCCCTCCCACTCTGGGATTTTTCCTTTTCACACATCTATGTTAGCTTATGGTAAGATGCTACTGAGCAATGTAATACAGACATGCCAGGGAACACACGAGGCTAAAAGAATGTTAACTTTATTTATGAACATGTGGTTTGTGTTTATACACATGCTAGTAAACAAAAAGAAAAAGAACTGTTTTCAAGAAATAAAAACCCATCTGAATTAGATCAAATACTATAAATGTGGTTTACATAAATGCATTACATTAACTGCTAGGGTCACTGGGCCAGTTCAGCTAACTCCAACTCGTAATGAGAGGCATTCATCTCCAAAAGGAATTGCAATCAATCAGCAATAGAATTATGGATGTTACATTTAGTGGTCTTAGACCTACACACAGCGAGTTTTCAATTTGAAGTTGATTGTTTCCATGGGAACCAGAGGCTGTATTCTTCCCAGAACACAGCCCCAGAGTTCAGGAATTTCTAGATTAAGTTATCCTAATAGCTGATCAAGTGATCAGAACCAATGATCCAGGGTTAGTGTAATGCCTCACACCAGTCTAGTGAAGGAGAAGCAGTTATACTTAAAATAAAAATAAAAAATAAACCCCACCAAATAGTACTTTGATACTCTAAGGACTATTGGAAAAGCACAGTTGCACACAGTACTGACCCAAGTGGCACACTGAGATCTAGCCCATCACCAGGCACGGATTTCCGTGTGGGATTATATGTTAGCAGCAGTACAGGTGCTTGCAAACCTGAAGGAAAATGCTGCCCTTTTGCAAATGTGAATTCCAAGTGGTGGTATACTAAAGAAAGGCTTAACCTTTGGGAATTACAGCAGCAGCCAGCCCTGGAGTCACCCAGACCAAAAATGTGCTGCAGGCAGAAGTTAAGAAAAGTGTCAGGGATTTCATCCCCAAATGCCCCAGGCTCTAACTTGGTGCCAAAATTTGTGTTACATATTGTCATTTGCAGACAAACTGTTGAACTAAACTGCTTCACCAGATAAAGGGGAGAGATCAAATGCAGAACTTTAGAATACCACTCTGTGTAGCAGCGATATTGAAATTCACGTCAGGCTATTAAAGACATTTCTGTATTCACGGGGGCCCAAACAATATCACTTCAATTATACAGTGTTAGGAACAAATACCCAAATATTAAAGGACACAAGAAGGAATCATTTAGCTGCACAGAACTGTCCTAAAAACAACTGGGATATGCTAGGTTTTGTATTTGTTTGAACCCCCAAGTCAAAAGTAAGGAACAGCACCAAGTTTCACAATAATGATTTCTCAGTGGTTTTTGATAACATTTTCAAAAACCATTAGGCAAAAAAAAGGTATTTAAAAACAAAAGCTAAGTGATACAATGTGAAAATGGCAAAAAATACACTCCAAACAGTTTTTATTGCAAGAAACAAAAAGCACACAACAACCTATACAAACATACATATCACTAGCTATAGACAGACAGATGTAGAACATGGCACCATGTTCAGTGTGCAAACCTTGAGCCTACAGGATCTGGAAACGATCATACATTATCTGTACAACACAGAGTCATACAGGAGAGAATCTGGCATATTCAATATGAAATACAATGCATTACTAGGCACAAATACCAATATTCACATTAGAACTCTGCAAATGATGGCATTACCCAGTTTTTACTATGCTGAATCAAATACAATGTATTTACAACATACACTAGGTTTTACTGGAAAATATATTAAGTTAACGTTTGGCAAATTAATAAAAGGCTGCATTGTTTAGAACTAAGTGCAGTGTGTAGGAAAAAAAGTGTGAGATTGTGTTTTTACATACTGCTTTTGATGTTCCACTCACTGGCTCACTTCGACTTCTAGAAGAAGAAATAAAGGTGATCAGAATTTAAAACAAATCACTTGTACCCATCACAAAGATTCTAGAACCTGAACATCACATTACTCTCCAATACTCTAGTGAACGTAGACATTTATTTGTAATACATAAACTGTTCTCTCTTGGTACATTTGGTGCAACTAAAAAGCCCCCCAAAATCACATTTCTAAATCGTCACAAATTACTCAAGACTTACAGATCTAGAACACAACAGTGCAAGAGGAAGTCCTCAGACATTTTGTCTCTGCTCTCTAAGTATCAAATCCATGAAGTCTGTACTAGAGTTCTGTGTTCTCAAATAATCAATTACCAAGGCACGGGGCAGCTTTGGCCAGCATGTACATCCCCAGTATCACACACACAGGTACCAGGGACGGGGATTCAGTTTCTATGAAAGAACAGTGATAATCTACAAGTGCAAGTTTGCTCAAGTGAAAAACACAGTCACGTGAGAAAGGGGCAACATAACAGTGTCAGCAGCACAGTCTCTAGAACAGTGTTTCTTTGTGGAAGCCCAAGCACTGTGTTCAGAGATCTACTATATTAAGCCATCAAAGTGCCAAAATATTAAACATGTTACATATGCTATATTGACTAAAAGTAGTAGTAGAAATGTCACCTGAAAGTAGTTTCTAGGATTTTGTGCGATTTAGGAGTCCTGTGACAAAAAAAAAGGTCTTAATTGCCAGAATTTGCTATAAGATAATCTTGAATATGTTACAATATTTTAGGAAATATGTATTACATTTGAAAACTTGCTGAGATTCCACATACTCGGTGGTCTGGACCTGCATGCTCCTCATCATGAACCACACATGCAGCCACTGAGAGAGTTAACAAACAATCCACGCATCATCCAAAGATCCCATGAGCAGAAGCAAGGCAAAAGCTGCTGGGGAATTCACATGCCAATGGAGAGGCTCAGCTTCCTGCCACCTCCTGCTAAACCCCCCAGGCTCCCAATTACACCTCCTCAAGGTGAGGAAGTACACGGAAATACTTTGGATTACCAAACAATAGTTGCTTCAGCCATTTACTGCAAGGTGAGTAATGCCTTTCTGAAGGCCTCTGCACCATTCCAGAGGGCACTCCCCATCCCCAAACATTAACCACCCTACCAGTGGTTTCTGCAGTGTTTCCAGCTGAGGAACAGAGAGCTCATCTTGCCTGGTTAATTTTCAACTCTACCCCAGCAGTGCTGTTCTTTCCTGATCCCCCCACCCCAGTAATGACAGAATCTTTGATGCCAGCTTTGACTCTTTGGAGGGTTTTACAACACCAGGAGAGGTACACTGACAGGGCAGCACTCAGCTGAAATGAACCCCAAAAAAAGGCTGTGTTTACACAGCACACTGCACAAAGCTGCAGAATCCAGAGGAACAGCTGGGAATCACTGCACCAACTCCTGCAGTGACATGCCCCAAGGTTACACGCAGAGCCACATCCATTTGGGGTTTTTTGCTTGCAAATGGTTCATGGGTACCAGGATGTTGCTGTATTGTTTGTTCAAGACACACTGTAACTCCTCAGGGTATTTTATTGAGAACCAACGTTTGAAAGACATGGCAAAACCACAAGCTAATAACATCTCCTGCTGGTGGTGAAGAGGCATGGCTTTAAGGAGGTTGAAAAACATGCCCATTCCAACAGAGCTGATGTAGCTATTACAGATCTGAACTGTATGAGAACATCAATGCAGCAATAATCCTGTAGTCAGGATTGCATTTGAGTATCTGTGATTTTAATCAATACTGAGGACAGAGAATCAGGTGTAAACCTTAGAAATACAGAATTGAAACCTGGAGCACAGATCCCAGCTTGGGTACAGACAGACCCAGAAAGGTAATCAGTATGTTTGGCAATGTGCTAAACTGCTTCTGAGATTTGAGTTTGGACAGGATTAACTATTCCTTGCACAAAAGCCAGCACCCTTTAGGGTATGGTTCTTTTTCTCTTGCCTCAAACAGACACTGTGTGCACAGGAATCGCTCAGGAATGAAACTTCTTGTTTGCATGGTTCACCACCTGGCAACTCTTGGTCTTTCCTTTACAATTACAATACAACCCCCACAGATCTGAGGCAGAAAAATACCTGTAATGTCCTGCCCCACCTCCCCCAAACACAGGTGGCAGTCCAACACCCAGAATCAAACTCTTCTGAGACAGGAACAAATGCTAAGTTTATGCTACAATGTGTACCTGTCTTTGTTTAAAAGGTATCACATATCATAAGGAATCTCCCCATGTAGAGGAAACAGGGTTTGCTCTTGAATTCAAGAGCAGGATCTGCTCTTGAATCTCAGAAAAATAAACCCCAAAGCAAACTCAATAGAATCATCCTGAAAGTTACCACTGTTGGTGTCTGAACACCCAAATCTAAGTCTCCTTTGGGACAGACACATTGAAATCTATCCCATGACAACAAACACCAGCAGCAGCTTTAACAAGCAAGTTACAACCCGAGTGCCTCTGCAAGTGCTGTCAGTAACAAGGTGGGCACACTGACCCCTCCCAAAGAAGACAATGGTTGCAGTACTTACATAACGTATGTTTTGCTGGTAGCTTTAACTCCTCCAATGGGGATTCTCCTCACAATCACTGATGAGTTCTTGGGAATCAGAGCGCTATCATCGGTGTATTCTGGAAACAACATCAGTACAGAAAAAACATTAGTCAATTTGTACGAACATATTTAATATGTAATCACAGAGCACTTTTGAGAATTCCTTTACAGATCTAAAAGCAAAATTTTATACATAACATCAGGCTTTCATCCTCTCAATACACAAACAGCACCTGTCAAGGAATCTTCAGGTTTCATTATCAAACAAGCAGCAAAATCATTTTCAGTTTTTAAAGTTAAGTTTGAATGCCAAGAGCAAAATGGTTTCAAATTACACTAAAGCAGAGTCTGATAATGCATGAGGTTTTCCCCTGATCTGTTTTAAGCTATTTTTGCTTCTGTCTGGCTACAAAACCAAGAGATGTCTTGAGAAAAACAAACCGAAGCCAAGCTTCACCTTCATGAAACAGATTCTAAAGTCTGTGACTGCTTGTCCTGAGAAAACCAGGCAGCAGCTAAAGCAGGGGAACTCTGAACCAATGCTTTCAGCATGTTAAGTCCACCTGACTCCCCTCTGCTGCCCTGCTCAGGCCCTGCAGAACAGCAGAGCCCTCAGCTCTGGGCTGGGAGCTGCACCATCCCCAAGCAGGCTGGGCAGCTGCTCAGGGCCTGACAGAGAAATGCAACTGAAACTGGCAGCACTGCAGTCTGCAGCACAAAAGCTTCGGGGTTTCTGAGCCTGCTTTCACAAGTAGGACAGAAGTGGCTCAAACTAAAGTGGCACCTCCCCCTTAAGCTCACCATCCAGTCTGAATTAAACAAAGGGATACAATTTCTTTCCACTCACTTTCTGTACAGGAGAGACTCAAACGAAATGACTTCTGAAGGCAGCCTTGAAAGCCTTTGGAAAACAGCATGTGTCTGGAGCCATCCCTGCTCTCCCTTGGCCTTTACTGTGCTGGTTGTCTGAAGAGAAGAAAAGCCCCCTGATCTTTTACATAAGGCCCAAACAAAAATCCAACTCAGACAAAATCTGAATAAGCTTAAAATGCAAAGCCCTCTCCATAAGAATGTTTTTATATGGAACCCACACAGGCTGGATATGACTAAATATTGTAAAGCACCATGAGCAGTCCTTCCCAGTGATGTGCCTGCAGTGTTAGTTATTCCAATCCCTCACCTTTGCAGACTGAATCAGAACACTGCTCTGAAATTCAGAGCTGTTGTGTATCTAGTCAAGCTCTATCAGGATGAGTTTGCTCAGTGATCACACACTAAATACGAGTACCTCACAATTTATGCTTTCAGTATATTATTCCTATAGGCAGGAACCTCCCTTAGACCAAGACATACCTAGCAGAAGACATCACTTCAACCATGAAATTAAAATTTTACTTCTATTTCCAACTAAGAAAACATTTCTTCAGAAAACTGAGAAATCATTTAGCTGAAACTAATTCCTGATCTTCCCCCCAGGGAACCAAAGAGTGAGACTCCTCTGGAATGCAGAGTGGTTTAAAACTGTGGGTGAAAGAACTAGCAGTGACAGAAACAGCAGCTCTTACAGAAGTCACATCCTGACACAAGCCCTGGAGCTCTGCTCCTCACACAGCCACCTGTCAAGAGAGGCTGCACCGGGGTTTTCTGATGGAGGAGCTCAAGCAGTGCTGAGGCTGAGACAAACACCTGGAAGATGGTGCCAGCTGCAGTTCTAGAAGCCCAGAGCAGCTGTTTCTACTTGTGGACCAGAGCCAAAAGTGGTCTTTCTTTCTGGTCCAGATCACTAGACCGTGATTTCAGAGATACAAGATAAGCACCAGTGGCTTCACAAAAAGGTTTTCAGGTTAAACTGGCATCTCCCAACAGGAACCTACTCCTCATGGGCAGCACTGGGCACAGACTCACAAGTGTCCTCCCAGGGCCTGCACAGCCCTGCCACTGTCTCCCCATGACTCCACAGCTCAGGGTGAGCAGTGAGGCCAGCTCCACACAGCTACTGCTCACACTTGTCCAAGCACAGCTCCAATGGAAATGCTCAAAGCTGGAGGCAGCAACATTGTTTGTTCCCACTCCCATATAGCACAAACTTGTTTTACCACCAGTGATGGCCAGGAAGTGGCTACTGGAATTTGTCAATCTGAGCTGTGATTAAAAGTACCCAGCTAACCCAAAATGCCTACAAAAACAAAGACCTGGATATTAAAGGCAAGAGCAGAAGAGACACAACAGTCTAAAACTTGCTATTTATCCCACAAGAAACTAGTAGCTTGAAAGAGTCCAGAGAAAAAAGTATTTCAAGGCATGAATAAAGGCAAACTAGCTAACAGCAGCTACCCTGACTGCTCCCTCACACTGACACAGAAATCTAACATCAACTATTACATTAGTGTCCACAACCTTCTAACAGCTAAATGCAAAGAGCTCAGACTTCCTGGCAAGTTTATGCTGCTTCACATTGAATGAGCAATTTAAAACCTCCACTTTTAAATTTATCTACTATAAGAATTTCTGCTAGTTTTAATAGTTTGTGTTTATGTATGCTATAAACAAGTTACTGACAAAAGTTCCCATGTATTTGGTGGCCTGGTTTCATCCACAGTTTCATCTGACAGCATTGCCCAAGTAACTCTGAGCACCCTGGGAAGTTTTTCACCCAGGTGAAGTACAGAACTCAGCAGGAGTCCTTGGGAGGCAAGCCGAGGTGTGCCAGGGCAGGGAAAAGCCTTGCTAAGCAGCTGCTGGGGGAAGGATGTGCAGGTAAGAGCTGCAGTGCCTGCCAGCATGCCAGGCTGTCTCCACCAGAACACAGGGAGTTCCCTGGAACACATTTTCTCCCTAGACAGGATTTAAGTTGCTCTCATCACCACCACTTGCTCACTTTGGGACAAGTCATGGCTGTAGCTGGCTATGAAAGCAGCCTTGAAATATCCCACTGGGCCAGTCCTGTTGGATTTTCTGCTTCCCCCAGAAAAGGAATCCCTGATCTCATGTACAGCAGGCAGATTATCACTTCTGGAACAATCTGGCTCAGGAGGCCAAACAGCCCAGGGAATCTCCATTGCACTGTGTCCCACAAGAGACCCTGCACTGCTCTGAAGGGATGAGTCCATCAAATCCACTCTACTTCCAATCACTAATCGCATTACACCACCCTGCTTTAAGGTCCTCTTGGCTCTGGTGTGGTGTCAGTGCCTGAGCACTCTCCTGCCTTAAAACCACCCAGCCATCCCACACCAGTTCAGAGCAACCCAGAGTTTGGGTTTCTTTTCTTTTTATTTTGGCCTCTTAAGTATTGCACATTTTCCAAGTGTTCTGTTTCAGAATGTCACAGCACAGGAAAGAGCACTCAAGAAACCTCAGCTGTGGAGTTTGCAGCTCTTCCACAATATTCTGGGAACACCTGTTATAGAAGACAGGTAAAAAACCCCAGATCCAGTGAACTAGAGGGAAGTTTAAAAGCACCACTCTTGAGTGAAGGCTTTAGAGAAAATGCCTTGATAGCAAGCATGGAAGAGGAACCCTCTACATAAAACTGGTCCTACCCACCCAGACTGCATTCCCAGAATCTTACAGTCTATCAGATCCTTTTTTCCCCACTGATATTTAAAATCCTGTGTACTTTTAGCCTATATTAGCAGTTCTCCTATGACTAGCTTTCAATTAGGAAAAGCAACAGCTCCAGAACCATAAAAGCTTCCAGAATCTTGGAATAATCACAATATGCAGCACATCTCCACCCATGGCTCACTTTGTTCTTTCCAAAGATCATTTTAACATTTACTCAGGACTCCTAAATAGACAAAGTTATAAAAAGCCAACACTTATGTCCACATGTAAGAATTCTTAACATCCTATTTAGGCAGAATATCCCAGTCTAGTTATTATTTTAATTTCTGCAAATAAATGTAAGCATCTACATCTGATTAATAGAAACTGAGATTCACATTTATGCATATAAACCAAATATCTGACAGCCATAAATTTTGGAAATACATTCTCTAGCTATGCTCTGCAAACCGCAGAGGGATTTTTGCCTTTTCACATGGAAAACACCCTTAGGAAAGCTTCAATAAGCATCTGTGTCACTAATATAGAATTTAAAATGATGTATTTTACATAGTTATATACTTAAAATTTAATACTCATTTTGCAGAGGTTAAAGTGCAACACAATCTGCCTGTGGGATCCAGGACAATCCTTTTTTAGCTTCATCTGGAGGCAACACCACATTTAACAGCCCCTAGTGAGGCAAACACTTTTAGTTCTCTGACTCTGGTTACACATCAAAACAAAGTAACACCCTGGTGAAGCTGGTACCACTGATGCTGCAGTGATACCTTAAGAGGTGACATTTACAAGCATCTTTTTTCTCTTACACCTTCGCTTTCTGTTCAGCTGCTACAACAAACTCCGTGTGTTTGGCCCATTTCAGAGCAGTTGTTCTGGGGCTCCAGCCAAGGCTCTGCTCCCTCAGCCCAACATCAGCGCTGCTTCTGGGAGCCCAGAGTGCCCCAGAGCTCCGGGCACAGCGCAGGGACCTCCCTCCTCAGCACAGCCCTCCCAGCAAATCAAACCAAAAGCTTTCCACAGCTTTATTCCACACTGTTAGAAAAATCCAAGACTTCTGAGCTGTGTCTCTACCTATGTTTACTACAGAACAGAACAGCATCCCCTGCACCCCTAATGCTGTGCTGGGAAGTCTCTTCACACTCTCCTGGAAAAAAATTTAAATATCTGTAGATAAACAGATGCTTCAACCCCTCTGAAGGTCAGGGCTGAAGTTACAGAGCAGTCTGTTTAAACTTCAACACAACACTGAAAGAGAAAAAAACCCACCAGTGCACATTTTAAAGAAAAGAACTACTGAGACACAGAACCACAGGGGGGGAAATAAAAAGGTTTAACTTTGCAGGAATGAAAATACAATTATTTTTATTTCTGAAAAGTCACACTCTGAAGTCTTCAATCACATTCAAGCTTATAAGGACGGCAGATAACCAAATTGAAGCATCATAGTAACACAAGCCCATATTCACACCGCAGAATCAAGTGCTATTTATTAGATTTAAGCGAATTTATGACTTCCTGAAGAACGTTTCTTACATATATTCACTGTAAATGTTCTGCCATAAAACTTCGGGACTGCCCTGATACAGCAAACACTAAATGCCAGGAAGAAAAAAAAAAAAAAATTAGACAAGAACGATTAAACGATGCTCAGCAGCATCCAACTTACAGTGTCTTTTGTTTGGAAAACTCACATTAACCAGGAATTCCCAAGAGTAATTTTGCTACACGGAACGCTGATTGTGCAAGAGACTTTAAAGGTGTGCAGGATTTGTAACTCACTCATACACTCAAAACAAATTGTTGCTTCTCAGCAATTACTGCAATGGGCACTTGCTTTCAATGAAAGGCGGGTAAAAAATGCTGCAAAGCACCTTCCGGTGAAGGGAGGCAAAAAGAAGTTGAAGACAAAGTTCAGTCATCAAACACAATTTTTTTCCCCATTCAAATAAGCCACGTGCTATACTCTTATCACCTTCACATCTCTCTGCCAGATTTCAAAGAAAGCTGGCTCGTTATGGTAAGACATCCTCCCCCCTCCATTTTACCTACAACTCCAGGAAAGCAGAACTTTAGTAGCACCGTGGCACAGGAACCCGCGCTCCGCTGGGCCGGTGCCGTGAGAGCAGCAGCTACAAAGGAACAGCTCTGACCCCCAGCAGCCCCGAGCCCCACGCACCTTCTTTGGTCTGCGCGTTGGTGATCTGCAGGTCGCAGTCGGCCGCCTTCAGCTTCTCCCGGCCCATGATCTGGCGCTTGAGGTCGCTCAGGGAGATGTGCAGCCCGTCGAAGGTGACCGTGTCATAGTTGAGCTTGGAGGAGAACTTGTAATGCACGCACGACATGGCGGGGCGCGGGCGGCGCCCGC
>NC_031783.1:15477011-15486275 GCF_001522545.3 Parus major | reverse complement strand
TCCTCTGGACTTCATATCACCATCATGTCATGCTTAAGCTTTCACCTCTCGAGTTTTGCACTGCTGTCCTTCAACCCATCTATTTAAACTTACTAACAACAGTTTTTCACTTTACAAATATTAATTTTCTAATCCTCAGATCTTTACACAGGAAACCTTTTGCCCAGCAGCTGCCGCACCGCCGTCTCAAAGAAATCAATCCAAAGACAAGTTAATTTTTCAAATAAAAATAGCGAAGCCTTGGAATAACTTTAGTTTAAGCTTGTGATCTCTGAACCCCACGAGTGATTGAGCAGAACCTGTCTCCCCTGGGTCCCTGGCAGTGCCCGAGGCTGGACAGGGCTTGGGGAACCTGGGATGGTGGAAGGTGTTCCTGCCATGGCAGGTGCTGGATGTCCTTTAAGGTCCCTTCCCACCCAAACCATTCCATGACTCCAGGATGTGTCACCAGCAATCCTGGTGTCATGGAATGCAGCCGTGCCCTGGACAAACCTGTCTGACCCAAAGGAAAGGCCTGGTGTGCCTGTTCCAGGCTGTTTCCTGCACGCGACAGAAATGCTCACGTCACATCAAGTGTTCTCAGCCACCCACACTCATAACGTCAAAAAACAAAATGTGAACTTCCTGATGAGGCACGGAAATACCCCCGTGGCCTTTGGAGGGGCTGGGTTACTCTGAAAGTCATGAAACACTAGAGCAGCATTGAGGCTTGGTGGTCTCTGCACTCCTCTGGGCACCAGGGCTGTTTCTGTAGCTTTAAATTATTTCTGAAACTTTGAATTCTTTCACTTCAAATACATTCAGAAGTAAACTGTCCTCTAAGTTCTGCAAAACAACATAAAATGTGTTGGCGCATTTTTAGGTCATGCTCACACATTAGTTAAAAAAAGAGCAACAAACAGAAACTATTTGCTGTAACATGGAGTTTCAGTGTTTTACCATGATGGATTATTGGGAGCTGTATGGGAACTTCATCTCATTTTGCCTTTTACTGATCTATAAGCAGTTTTATCTGAGCACACTTCTGCTGCTCAGAGATTCTTTAGCTGAGCTTCGCTCTTTGCTGCTTTAATTCTCAAATACACAAGTGCTAAAATTATAGAATCATGGAAAAATAGGATGGTTTGGTTAGGAAAGGACCTTAAAACTCATCCTGTCCCACCCCCTGCCATGGCAGGGACAGCTTCCACCCTCCCAGGCTGCTCCCAGCCCTGTCCAGCCTGGCCTTGGGCACTGCCAGGGATCCAGGGACAGCCCCAGCTGCTCTGGGCACCTGTGCCAGGGCCTGCCCACCCTGCCAGGGAACAATTCCTGCCCAAAATCCCATCTAACCCTCCCCTCTGGCAGTCTAAGTCTGTGACATTCCCTTTCAAGCCTCGGACTGAGGCTGACACAGAATTGTCGCTGTTGTACAACTGAACAGTACAAAAAGAAACAAAACTTCAAAGCCATCAGGATAAATCAGGTCTGGCACCTTCCCAGCCACGCAAGCAGGTCTCCTGGACGAGCAGGCTGACAAGGAGGCAGGGTGTGGAATTGTATTTCCTTCTCCAGTTTGTTTTGTCAGCAGCAATGACTCTAGTTGTTTTTATTTTGTGAGTTCAGCTGTGAGCTGTACGAGAGGAGAGGAACTGGCTGTGAGCGTTTGAGGCTTGGCTGATCCCAGAGCCCAGCTCAGGACCTGCCAAGGCTGAGCCCACAGGGCCAGTTCTGCTGGAACATCCTCACTGCTCCCTCAGCCCCAGCCTGGGCTGGCCCAGCTGCTGTGGGCACTGGCTAAAGCTAAGCTTTCATTAAGAGTGCCTGATGGTTTTCCAGAGTTCCCACCAGTCTGCAATCCAAAATGAATGTTTGCCAGCTCCCTGAGGCTCAAGGGAACTGAGGGAAACTGAAGGAGTTGTGCTGGAATACTGAACCAAATCCAGAAACCTGCTTTTAGGTTGCAGGTAAGGAGCAAACAAGGAAGTAAACAAGCAACTCCAGTCTGTAATTACCTGGAGTTTGGGGAGCTGCTCCCTCCCAGGCTCTGCTTACACCCCCAGCACAGCACTGTCCCTGCTCACCCCTGTGGGCTGGTGGAAGGTGCTGACTCCGATTTCAGAGTGTCCCCACCCTGGACAGCCCCACTGCAGCCTGGCTTTAATACCCTGTGTACTGAGGAGAAGATTTCCCCTATCAATGAGTCAGAAAGAAGATGACATTCCTCACCACAGAATGAATCAGGAGAGGTATGGCAGGACAAACTCCTCCCTGGGTGAACAGCGTAAGAGTTATAATCAGAGTAAAAGGAACTTCTTCTGTGGTAATCAGAGCTGATTTACTGGGGAAGCTCTAAAAGCCACCCAGGGAAGTCCAGCAGTGTCCCCCGAGGAGCCTGTCCTGTTGCAGGGCTGCTCCCACCTGGATCCAGGCTCCAGCACCCCAGACTGAGCCCATCCTGCGGGGCCAGTGCCCTCCCGGGGCCGTGAGCCCAAATTAAAGCAAGATCCCCTCTGCAGAGGGCTGTGCTTTGGTGCTACCCCCGAAGGATGCCAGGAGAAGAGCAGAGCTGTGGTCTGGCAGTGCCCACGGAGCCCTGGCAGGGAGGGCTGGGAGCAGAGCCCACAGCATCCCCTCTCCTGCTGCTCCTTGTGCCCGAACTGTGGCCACAGAGGGGATCCCGCTGCTGGTGGGCACATCTCGCCTTCCTCCCGGGAATCCAGAGCCTCTGGATTATGTCTAGGCTGGTTATCTCACCACCACCCACCCTGCCGGGCATCACCTCCCAGCCTGACCCCCCTCTCTGGGAGGGCACCAGGGTGACCTTCTTGCTTGATGAATTGCGAGTCACTAATTCAACTGCTCGGCGGAAGAAAAGAGAAAATTAACTGACCCTTGTTATCTCGGGAGAGAACAAGCCCGGCGCAATTTGCTTTTTATTTTAGCTTAGTTGTTTGTTTTTTTTTTCCCCAAGGAAAGCGAGCCCGCCGCCCCCGTCCCCGCCTGCCACTAGAGGTCATTTCAGCACCGGGATAGGGACCGGCGGTGGCGGCTCCTGGCCCGGCCAGGGACACCTTCCACTGTCCCCAGCCCTGTCCAGCCTGGCCTTGGGCACTGCAGGGATCCAGGGGCAGCCCCAGCTGCTCTGGGCACCTGTGCCAGGGCATCCCACCTTCACAGGGAAAAGGATTCTTTCCTAACACCTAATCTAACAGCTCGGAGTCATTCCCCATTCTCCTTTAAAATGTTCCTTTTCAGCTCTCTGGGAGTCCCTTTAGGCACAGAAAGGGGCTCTGAGGTCTCCCCAGAGCATTCTCTTCTCCAGGATGAACAAACTTACAGCTAAAATAAAATCTCTGGTGCCTGTTTTGGGTGGTTGTTTCTGTTCAGAAGGGCAGGAAATGTGTCCTGGTAACAGTCATGTCCAGTAGCAAACTCAGCAGCGGTTGATGCCCTGCACAGCCCCACAAACACAGCTGGCCCCAGGGGCCTGGCTCGAGTGGCCCCAGAGACTCCTCGGGCACGGAGCAGCCGGGGCTGTGCTGCGGTGTCCGAGCCCTCTGCAGCCAGCAAACCCCGCTGGGCACGGCTGAGCGGGCACCTGGCAGCTCCTGCGCTGCTCCCAGTGCCAGCAGCTCCAGCGTGTCCATCCCCAGAGCGCTGCTCATCCCTTCTGCCCCAGCTCCTTGCCTCCAGCCTTCCCTGCTTCCCAAATCTCCGTCCTCTGTGCGGCCCCTTGTCTGCATCCATCCACTCACACACATCAAAGCAGCCCTAGCTTCCCTCCTCGTTCTTAACTTCTCAACACATTTTAAACCAGAATTAATTAGAGGGATCAAAGGCCCTTGTGGCTGTCCCCTGGAGCCCTCCCTCCCCAGCCTGGCCACGCTGGCTGCACACCGCAGCTATCACCGGCTGCAGATGCCGAGGATCAGGAGAGGGAGAGCCAAAGCCAGCACTGCTCCTCTGCAGCTCCCTGCACGGCTGCACTAATCGCTCCGGGGACGCTGCTGAGTTTGTGGAATTGGCTGGTGATGGGACCATGGTTGACTTTATCCCTGGATCCTGTCTGTCTTTGAGTCATCTTCGCTGTGAGTCACAGCAGCTGCTAATCCCTTGGAGATAACGGCCTCATCCCGCTCTCTCCACGCAGGTACTGCTGCCTCTGCTCCTCAGAACGGGATAAATCCGTGTGAGCCGAGGCTGTGCTGGGAGCACTCCAGGACACACTTGTGGGGTGGCTTGTCATGCCAGCTCTGTGTCACCTTGGGAGCCAGCCTCAGCAGAGCCAGGGCTCTCCGTCGTGGGGCTCCTGCCTTCCCAGAACCATTTACCCCGTGTTCCTCCTCTCCTCCAAGGCCTGGGCACCTCCTCCCTTCCCCAGCACAGCTCTGCAGCCCCAGGAGGAGAACCAGCAGGACCCTCCTGTGCCTGTCACACCTCCCTCAGCAAGGGTGAGCTGAAATCCAGCACCGTTTGTGTCCTTCATTCTAAACCCTTCTATGCATCTGTCAGCAAATTGTTCCTAGTTTAATTTCTCCCTTTGTTAAAATGTGTTTTATCCCAGCTTAAATCTCTCTCAGTTACACAACTGCTTGTGCCATCCATCACCAGAAACTTCCCACATGGCAATTGGAGACCACAGCTGAGTGATCTTTAACCCCCTTGACTCATGTCTTTAATCTTTCACCCCATGGCAGATTTCCAGCCCTCAAGCAGCCCTCACAGCTCCTGCCAGGACTCTGCAGCTTCTCAGCCTTGCTGGGAGCAGAGACACCAGCACTGCCCCCAGGATGTTACTGGTCTGACTGGTGCTGTGCAGAGAAAACTTCCTCTCTGAGAACTGCTTTGGTATTTCCCTGTGGGGAGTAGCCAGGACCAACATGAGCCCCACACTGGGCTCGTGAGTGCTGGTACCTACCCCGTACCTCGAGCCTGTCCAGTGCTCCCCTTTGCCCTTGCTCTTTCCTGGCCATGCCCTCTGCTGTGCCCACTGCCATCTCAGCCTGCAAGGCAGGACCCAAAGTGGGTCTGAGGGGCATCAACCCCTGGAAAACCCTCCTTGACTCCCATTTTTTTATTTCCTTTTGGTACCTGCAGTGATTGGTGAAAGCAGCATCCCTTTTCCCAGCCTCACCCGAGCCCCAGAAGCAGGAGGAAAGGCCCCATCCCCTCCCGCAGTGAAGCACAGGTGAGAGTTGGGGGCTGCCTGCCCTGATCCTGCCCACCCACAGTCCCACAGAGTCCACCCTGGCAGTGAGCTCAGCACCCAGAAATGCTGCTCTGCTTTTCCAGCCACCCGCAGGCTGGGACACCCTGCTGCGCTGGCCTCACCCGTGTCATCAGGGAAGATGTTCTCCTCCTCTCTTGTTCTCCCTAACCCAGGGAGCAGAAGCCATATTTGTGTGCAGAGTCTGAGAGCAATTAAATTGAATTCTAATTATTGTATATCGCAAATTAGCAATTTCTACCATGCTAATATTAATTGCTAACACGACGATAAGGCGTATCAGGCAGTCAGGATGGAGCAGGCGTCGGCTCGCTTGGAGAGATGTGTGAAAGCAGAAATCACTGCAGACATGGATATCCCACAGCAGGGAGATGTTCCTGGGCTGGGGACACTGAGGTTTGGGCTCAGCACCCAGCCTTGCCAGGGCTGGAGCTCAGAGCAGGCTGGAACTGCCAGTGCTCAGCTTGGCTTGCTCAGGAAGGACCAAGGGTGCCTGAACCACAGCGCAGGGTGGTGCAGATGTGACTGCTCCCTCCTCCCCAACTCAGGGAGTTTGGCTGCACCTCGCTGCATTTGTGGAAAATTCAATAAAGAAGCCAATGACCGGTTGGTTCTCGAGAGACAGCTCCCTAATCCCTGCCTAGAGCTGCTCTCCCGGTAGCCCTGGGGTGTTCCTCCTCTGGAGACAGGCAGGTGGCAAGAAGGGCATGGGGTAGGAGACCCAGTGCCATCATGTTAATCACATTCCATGAAGCTGCTGTAGTGACTTTCACCTCTGCCAGGCTGGAATCACAGCTAAAGGCACGCTGGGACTGCAGGGATGGGCACCGGTGTCTGTGGGGATGGACGAGGACATCCAGCTCCAGCTGAGCCCTGGGACTGACGTTCTGCTTTGGCAGGAGCTGCTCTGAGCTTGTCACAGACGCTGTGCTGGCTGTCCTCCCCCGTCAGAGCCAACATGTACAACATCCTCACACAGCATCACACGGGGAAATCCGAGGAGATCAAAGCAGAGGCAGCTGGACACGCCGCCGTGGATAAACACTTCCCTTGGGGGAGTTAATCAAGGGCACAACAACCCCTGCAGCTGCAGAGTGACCCCGACACAGCCTGGAGCGGGCACCAAGCTGCTGATTTGCAGGGAAGCCCATCCCGAGGAGGTTCCTGCAGGTCCTTCAGTGCCCCTGGGAGGGGCTGGGCTTGTGGGGGCTCCCGGGAGGGAAGCCAGGAGCGCAGGGATGTCCCTGACAGCTGGAGCGCAGCTGGGATAAATCCTCAGCACGTTTCTGTGCTGGGAGGGAGCAGTGAGGCTGGAGGAGATGGAGAGTGCTGGGCACACGAGCAGAGCTGGGTGAGGCTCAGCAGGCAGAGGAAGAGCAGCGAGCATCCCCCAGGACTGGCTTTTCCCATCACTCATCCCCCAGGACTGGCTTTTCCCATCACTCATCCCCCAGGACTGGCATTCCTCGAGGGGCTTGTCCCGAGCAGGCTCTGCTCACCTGCAACTCCAGTGATTTCACAGCAATGAGGTAATTTTGTCCCAAGGGTCATTTATCTGTCTGCTGAAAAACCCCAGCCCTGTATGAGTCACCAGGCTGCACTACAGCCCTGTGATGAATTACACTTGGACACATGCTAAATGACATTTACCAATAAATTTATGCAGATTTCTCCTGTAATCCTTCTCCTCATCAAAAGTAGTAATGCTTTCTCTAATGCAAATGCACTGCGAGAGCCTCACCACATCAAACGGGAGCTGGGCTGAGTAGCTCGGAATTCAGAACGATAATCTTCATTGTGCTCATGAATAACCATTTCCTACAGATGAATATTCAACAAAGCCTTGGCAGCTCCTGCCAGAGCCTCCTGTGAGGCCTGTGGTGTCCAGCAGCTCTGGCCAGCCCTGCAGGCAGATTTCACTCTCCTGTCCCTCTGTGCTTCGGGCTCCTGATGGCACGGGCTCCACTGGAGCTCGGAGTGGGTGCAGAGCAGGGGTAGGCTTGGAGCTTTGTGGGTGCTGTGCTGAGCTCTCCTCTCCATCCAGACCTTTCCATCCCACAGCCACAACCTCCCCTGGCATCCTCAGCCCATGTGGGCTCTATGTGGTCACACCATTGCTGAGACCAGGAGGGTCCAGCACCCATCTCACCCCGTGCCTTCGGCATTCACCAGCACTTCACTGGCCACAGGGTGCCCCTGGATCCCTGGAAGTGTCCCAGGCCAGGCTGGACGGAGCTTGGAGCACCCTGGGCTGGTGGAAGGTGTTCCTACCCCTAGCAGGAGGTGGAATGAGATGAGCTTTAAGGTCCCTTCCCACCCAAACCGGTCTGGGATTCTCCGATTCCTTCTCTGAACATGGCAGTGTCTGCTCCTTCAGCTCCCAGCTCAGCTGTGTGCTCCTTGCTGTGTTACAAGGAAAGGCTCCAGCCCCAGCTGCTCTGGAGAGGGCAGGAGAAGGCGGGTGGAAAGGCCAGGACACCAGGACAGGTCTGCTCAGTCCCCAGCACTTCCCCGTAACACCCCAGGCTGGGCACAGGAGACATCACTGAACAGCCCTGGGGTGCTGCAGGGGGGATGCTGAACATGCAGAGCCTTCAGCAGCCTCTCAGCAATGGGGTTTACATTTTTATTCCTTTTAAAGATGATTACATTCTGAGCAGTGATGATCCAAGCTAACGAAACGCCTGCCACTTCATGGCTTGGCAGGAAAAGTTGGATTGCTGGAGTTGTGGGCTTTTCCTTCAGTCCAAAACACAGACAAAATGGAAATAAATGATTTCTTTCACAGTTGTTTAATATAATTTTCTCTGTTCTGGAGTTCTGGCATCCTGGCAGTCTCAGTTAACCAGGGCAGCTCCAGCACTCCAGAGAGTTCCCAGCCACCTGGACCAGCAGCGAGGAATGGGAGAAGAGCCAGGAGAGGCTGAAGCTGAGGCTGCTGAAGGGGCTGGCAGGGAGAGGGGCAGCAGTGCAGGGCACTCGCTCTAGCTCAGCTGGGAAAAGCTGCCACAAAGGCTTCTTTTGGAGCCCAACAGCACCGGCTGCAGGATTTCCACGATTCGGGAGGTTAAAAGGCACTTGAGCCTTGAGGTGAGAGCCTCTGGGACACACTCTGAGAGTGATTTATGGCTTCTCCACTCACCCAGAGCCAGCTCAATGCCCTTCTTCTACTTCTATTTATTTTTCTTGTTATCACTGTGAAATAAATATGAAGAGGATGTAAATTCAGATTCTCAACCCAAACTCTGCTGCTGCAGGACCAGCAAAGGGGGAGCTTGGGTGTGATTGTACAACTGCCAAACCCTGTCCTGTGCCAGCCTCACCTGTGCCACTGCTGCTTCACGAAGATTTCTGAGGGTTCAGGCTATGAAATCCTGCCCTCGGTATAAACATTTTAATTACAAGTTTCCGGGACTTCTTTCCTAAGATAAACACATTTTAATTGCAAATTGCTTCTGCTGTCTTTACCCACCCCCCAACGCTGCCAGCAGCTGCTGGATTTAATATTTAACTGAGCTGCTCTGGGCTGGGCTGGGGAGCCCCTGGAGCACCCCGAGAGTGCCTGGGGTGCAGGAGAGGGACAGCTCCTCGTCCCTGCAGAGCCACCACAGCTGGGGTGACCCTGGCACAAGCTCCTCGTGCTTGGAGCACGGCTGCTGTGCCTCGTGTCCCTGCCAAAAGGGACAGAGTCACCTGTGGTGGGTGTACGGGGGGCTCCGGGCGGGTTCTGGCCTTGGTCCCCATGGCATCAGCCACCAGCTGAGGCTCCGTGTCTCCCGTGCCACCTCTGCCTGTCCCCAGAGCCACCCAGCCACGAGGAAATGCCATTACTGTTCATGTGGCACCTCAGGTGACAGAGCCCTGTGACAGCTGGTCCCACAGGGCTGCGGCTCTGAGGCCACAGTGGCCCTGTGCTCTCCAGGGGCATCCTGGCCCAGCCAGAGCTGGGGGAATCCCCCCAGTGCTGCCATGGGGGGACCACACCGGACAGCTGCCACCCCCCAGCCCGAGTGACACTGAACGTGCTGCCCTTCCCAGGCACGGCTGTCACCTGG
>NC_031783.1:15474507-15476381 GCF_001522545.3 Parus major | reverse complement strand
CTGTCCCCTGCTCTGTCCCCTGCTCTGTCCCCTGCTCTGTCCCCTGGGCTCCTGGGAACCGGCTCTGCCCGTGCTGTGGGGTCTGGCTCCAGCACAGGGACGCGATCAGCCCTGCACAGACCCCCGGAGTGTTTGAAACCCACCCTGCACCACCAGAATCTCACATAGGAAACCAACTGGGAGCTCCCACTGCTCTGCCTTTTATTCCTCCACTTTTTTCCCCTTTTTCTTTCTTCAAATCTTCCTTTGAAACCCAAACTTCCTGCAGTTTGAAATGGACAATCAGGCTGCCCCGGCAGCTGCAGCCCAAGAGCTTCAGCTCTTGGCAGGAGGATCAGAACTACAAAACTATTTCTTTGAGGCAAATTATGCATTCATCCAGCTCATTTGAAACAAAATATGATTTGCAATTTAACTTTCCATAATGAGCTCCTGCTATTATACCGTTTCCATAATGGCTGGTTTCATTGGAACAGATTGTTGGTGCACATGGTTTACAAAACATTTTCAATGCAAGCCCCGTTTTTTCTTATTTTAAATAGCAACAGCTGCTAAGCATGATAATTATTGTATTTCATCAAAATAAACTTACCGAGTTGCTTCTTGATGCCACTCGTCACAATTTTCCAGCGGACCTGCAGGTTATTAAAGAAACTGAAACTTTAATTCAGCAAAGTGAGAGCAGCACCCCATCCAACTCCCTGCCACGGTCAGGGACATCTTCCAGACACCTTCCACAATCCCAGCTGCTCCAAGCCTGCCCTTGGACACTGCAGCCTCTCTGGGCACCCTGTGCCAGGGCCTCAGCACCCCAAGGAAGAGCTTTAATCTCAACGTGCTCTCTGGGAGTGTGAAGCCATCCCTCCTTGTGCTGTCACTACGTGCTCTGGTAAACAGTCTGTCTCCATCTTTTGGCTATGAAACACCAAGAGCAGGCAATGAGAAGCTGTGGTAATTCATTCCTAATTGCATTTACCTGCATCACTGTTTCCCGTGGTGTTCCCAGGGCAGCTGCCAGGGCTCTGGAGCGGCCCCAGAGCTGCAGCCACAGGGACACAGCTCCCATCCCCAAACACCCCCAGCTCCTGCTGACCTTCTCCAACACCTCCTCGAGCGGTGAAGGAGGATTTCCTCTTCCTTTCCTCCCTTCTGGAGGGAGGATAATGGCAGAGGGACAGGAGTTTATCAGTAAGGAGCAGGTGAAAGTCTTATTTGTTGAAAATTTTCTGGGGAACTTTTGAGAGCTGTGTTTAGTGGCTGCGGTCGGCCGGAGATTTACGGATGTGCAGGATAATGATGCTGGAGAAGCTATTCCAGCCCCCAGTGAAAGGCTGCCCTTTACAGCACCTCAGCATTTGGATTTAGATGACAGGTAGTAATGGCACCACAGAAACCATTACTGTCCATCAAGTAAATAATCAACACACCATATAAACGGTTTGGCCTTACCCAGACTCTCATGAGCTATGGCAAAGAGTGAAAATCCCCCAAAAAATCAAACCCTGAAAGGACAAAGGATGATTTTGAGGAAGGAACAGCCCGCAGGAATAGGGACTAGGGAGCTTCCCTTGCAGCAAACAGCGGAGAGGGCAGCGCATTTGTCCTGATGTAGATGTGGAATTAGGGAAAAGCGGCGAAAGGCGAAGCTGTGCGCTGCAGCCAGGACCCAGCTGCCATTTCCCCTCGGCGGCTCGGTGCCAGCAGCAGCTCCCGCAGGCTGACAGCGCTTCCCCGCCGGGTTTGTCATCACAGCACCGGGTTTGTCATCACAGCACCAACACAGCAATTAAAGCCTCCCTTGGGAGGCGAACGGGAGCGGCAGCCCCGGGACCGGCACAGCGAGGGACCAGCCGGGACTGGGAGCCGAATCCAGC
>NC_031783.1:15464527-15474270 GCF_001522545.3 Parus major | reverse complement strand
ACCAGTACCAGTACCAGTACAGTACCAGCACCAGTACAGTACCAGCATCAGTACCAGTACCAGTACCAGTACCAGTACCAGTACCAGCACCAGCACCAGTACCAGTACCAGTACAGTACCAGCACCAGTAGGATCACCAACACCAGCACCAGCATCAGTACCAGTACCAGCACCAGCACCAGCACCAGCACCAGCACCAGCAGGAGCACCAGCACCAGTACCAGTACCAGTACCAACATCAGTACCAGCAGCAGCAGCACCAGCAGCAGCCCCGGGCCGAGCGCCCACCGTGGCCGGTGCCGCTCCAGCTGCGGGGAGCTGGGGCTGAGCCCGCGGTGCAGCCGCTGCTGGAGCCGGCACTGGCCCAGCAGGTCCCCGAGGCTCGGGATGGATCCTCGCTCTCCGCTCCTCGGGATCGTTCCGAGGGCAGAGACGGAGTGTCCCCAAGTCTTGTTCCCTGGCCGCTCGGGGCCGGCCGCCCGCGCTGGTTTCGCAGTGTTTACGGTGCTCCCCCGATGATCTAACGCTGCACAAAGCCATTGTAGGATAAATATAGAGCACTGCAGCACCATAAATCAGGCGGCGCAGAGCACGGGGGGGATCGGGCTCACGGTGGGACGTGGGTCCGCTGGCACCCGGAGAAGGGAGCGGGGGAATGTCGGGGTGGCCCCGGCACCCCGGGCTGCTCTGTCCCCGCTGCGGGCACCGTGCCCGGCGGACACCGTGGGCTATCGCACTGTTTATCAAGGTCTGGCGGAAAGAAAACAAGGTAATGGGGCATTTGCTGATTCAATTCGTTGAATTTGAACAAATCTTTTTAATCCTCCTCCCCCGGGGATTGGAAAGGTCAGGAAATGGGAAGAATGTGCGCTTTCAGGTATTGAAATTAAACTTGTTAAGAAATCCATATTGATTTGCACTTCTCTGAGAAATATTGAAGCCTCCAGATTTAGCCTGGGTATCGATTTTCTCTTCCAGGGGAAAGACATCGGCACAAAGGGAAGATATTACACGAGGCAGTAAACACCTTCAATCACTGCCGGCTCTGCCCCCCTGAGCACAAACAAACAGCGTTTCTGTGTCCCCAGGCTGTCAGACCCTGCCCGCAGCCGGCTCCGTGCCCCACGCATGACAGGGTTAAAAAGGGATTTGGGCTGTGCCCTTAAGGCCCTGGTTTAGCTTTTGGTCAGCCACAATCAAAACAGATTGTTCGGGAAGCTGGAGATGGTCACTGCAGGTCCCTTCCAGCCGAGCTATTCCACTCCATCCTCCCCCGTGTTTAGCGCCGCCAGCCCTTTCACTGCTTTGCTTTAAAATATTGCCCTAAGATGGGGGTGCAACTCTCCTTTGACTGTTTTTAACACAGGCAATCAGCAACTACGGCAATTAAGAGGCCTAATTAGCATCTGAATCAGCCTTCTCGAACAACCCCCTTTCCAATAGTAGCAAATAAGGGTGAGGGAGTTGCAGTTCTCCCTGGGAGGGTGGGCAGGCCCTGGCACAGGTGCCCAGAGGAGCTGTGGCTGCCCCTGGATCCCTGGAAGTGTCCAAGGCTGGACAGGGCTTGGAGCAGCCTGGGACAGATGTGTCCAGATGTGTCCAGATGTGTCCCCACCCTTGGAATGATGAGAGCTCCCTTCCAACCCAAAGCGTTCTGTGATTCTGTGAGAAAGTGCTGCAGCCTGCGGGACAGGCAGCCCTTGCTGAGGCTGTTTGTGGAGCTCCAGGGAGGATTTCACTCCAGCAGAGCTCCCGTGCCAGGTTTCCCAGCGTCCTGGCCGCTATTCCCGGGAAGGGTTGGGATGTGCCCCGTGAGCAGCCGCGCTCTGCCTTTGGGCAGCAGAGCCAGGGCGAGGCTGCCCAGACTCACACACTGCACACCAGATTTCCCCTTCTGCCGAGAGCGGGGTGAGTGAGAGCCCTGCTGGCCCCACATCAGCCCCGGGGACCCTCTGGGAATCTGCCACTTCTGCCAGAAGGTTAAATAAGATTTCAATGAAGTGACACATCACCACAGAGCAACTGCTTCGAAGCTGCCTCCGCTTAGACGAGCTCTGCTCCAGTGGGAGAGTTTAAAGCCGAGCCTCGGTCTGCTCACGCACTCGCTGGCAGTCCCAGACTGACCTCCCTCCTCCCTGCCGGCCGCGCTGCGCCATTCTCCAGCGCCCACCGCAGGGCAGTGCGACCTATTCAGCCAAGGAACTTGCCAAACCGGACAATTTTATTGTTTTTCTCACGGATCTCCCAGCCATTAGGGAATCACACCCCATCCGCACGCGGCTGCAGCCGCTCCCGCAGCACCACGGTCGCGCGTCGCCCCCTCGGCTGTGCCCAGTCAGTCACCTCTGACTGCGTGTGTATCAGCTGTAGGGAAGGAATTCATTTTCTTGCAACATTAGAGGTGAATTAAACGCTGGATACTTGCTACCAGTCACTGGAGTAATTCTGCTCCTGAGTCCTTTCATGGCCTGGAGGGAGGGGAGGGACGGGAGGGGAGGGAGGGAATAAGCCCTTTCGAGACCACAGAAAATTGCAAAAGGATGTTTCTTCCAACCCGACATGACAAAATTGAATTCCAAGCTATTTAATGCATGCACGAAACGCCATAGAGGAACCCAGCCCGAGCACTCCATCCAGCACGACAGGGAAAGGGGTTCGGAACACAGACATCGCTCCGGCACTAACTCAGCGCTTCCAGCTCCGGACTTCCAGGCGATTCCACTTAAGTGTAACTACCGGGTTAAGGGTTCTCACAGACAGGGCTATCGCCAGCATTTCCATGGACACACAGCTATGGGAACACTGCGGTTATGATCACACGAACGATGGAGACCTCGGCAAGCCGCTGTCCCGGGGGGTTGGAGCCCGCTCAGTCCGCAGGGCACCGGGGCCAGGGTCCCCTCCCCGCCGGGGGTCCCGCGCCCACCGCGGGCGCGGCAGCCGGGCCCGGCCGGTGGCATTTCAGGAGCGAAAAACCAGCAGGGCCACGGGGAGCCTCTGGGTTTGTCCTTAAAAACGGGGTTTCACAGGTTACACCGTCACGAGGGTGATGCCATGCAGCCTGCCCACGGCCCGGCCCGCCTCAGACCGGCGTGGTTCGTCTGTTGGCCGGGTTGTTGTGCAAAGACTCCTTGAACTCTTTGGGGATGGAGTTATGGACCTGTAAAAAACCGTGGTCCCGCTCCGAGTTGAGCAGCGTCCCCATGGTAACCTTGGAGGGATCCCTGGAGAGGGTGAACATGGAGATGTCGGTGGAGGGGATGGTGCTGAAGCCTTTGCTGATGGGTGACATGTCCCGGGAGCGGGGCTCGGTGGAGCGGGAGCTGGACCGCCGGCGGAAGCGGTACCTGTAGGGGGGGAGGCGGGTGAAGGCCGACTTCTTCAGCAGCTCCGAGTGGGACCTGGCGCGGATCTGGCGGTGCTTCTCGATGTACATGTGCACGGCGATCACCCCCACCATCTCGGCGATGATGAAGGACAGCGCTCCGAAGTAGAAGGACCAGCCGTAGGAGTAGCTCTTCTTGGAGTCGCTCTGGCCCGGGTCGCCCGCGTTGGCCGAGATGTAGACGATGATCCCGATGATGTTGCTGAGACCTGCGGCGGGGACAAGCGGGACAGGCGCTGACCCGGGTGGCAGCAGTGGATGGCAGGGCGTGTCCCCACGGGGCACCACCCCCTGTGCCAGCACACTCGGCCCAAATCCCCCTGCAGACCTCTGCCGACCTGCCAGGACACCTTTACATTCCCTTACACGTTCCCTTACTGCTGTGTGTTCCTGGGAACCAGAAAGGAAGGAGGAATAAACGCTGTTCTGTCTAGAAAAGGGACATTTCAGGAGCTGGCTGTGCTTTGCTTAGCAGAGCAGTGAATGCGGGAGCCCAGCAGCAGCAGAGCCAACCTGAGGGGCACAGGGGGATCCCCCCGGCATGAACCCCAGCTCAGGGAGCACGGGGAAGCTGGAATGCCTCTGTCTCTTTCCATTTCTGCTGGAGTCCTGAGGCGTTGTTTGGGACAGGGGCAGCCTGTGCCCCACCAGCAGCCAGCAGGGCTGTGCTGCAGGCTGGGGAGAGGCTGGTGCATTCCCAGATTTACTTAATGAATCGATTATGTTCTCTCCGCTGTTTTCTCATCTGCATCAGAAGCTCCTGCCAGCCAAGGAGGGAGAGTCATTTGTCTTTTTGTGGGGAGAAGAAAAACACAAAATAGAGCGGTTCCTTGAGACAAAGCCATTGTCACGCAATAATCAGGGGAAGCGTTGGTGAACGACACAGAGAAATGAGTAATCCAGCAGGAACAGCCTCTCCAAAGAGTGGTTTCCATGTGGAGCTGTGGCAGCCCCTCTGCCTGGTCCTGCAGCTGCTGGCACAGTGCCCACTGTCTGTCCAGGGATGGAGGAGTCCCTGTCCCAGGGGAAGGGCTGCACTCTGGAGCCCTGTCTGGCACTGTGACCATCGCCAGGGACCCCTGATGGTTTTTTCCTGCTGTGGGGATTTTCCCACAGGGCTGGAACATCTCTCAAACCTCAGGATGTCTCTGTGCTGACAGCCTGGGAGGACCCACAGCCCGCCTCCTGCTCCCCCGTGTCCCCCCAGGCCGGAGGAGCCCCTGGGCAGCTCCTACCTGCAGAGACGAAGAAGATGCCAGCGCTGAGGATGACGTTGTGTTTGCTCTTGTAGAACTCGCTGGCGGCCACACACAGACCCCCGAAGAACAGCAGCCCCACGCTGAGGATGGGGAAGATGCTGGATGCTCTCACTGCACCTGTGGGACAGGGAAAGCGGCAGGATCAGCCCCCAGCACCCCCAGCACCAGCACCTGGGGATCATGCCAGGGCACCCCTTGTGCTGCCAGGATGGATGGGGAGACCCAGCACCGGTCCCCACCATGAGTCCCCTGCTTGTCACGGAGTCCTGGAACGGTTTGGGGTGGAAAGGACCTTCAAACCACCCAGTGCCACCTCCTGCTGTGGGCAGGGACATCTTCCACCTTCCATATCCCAGCTAGATCCAAACCCTTTCCACCCTGGCCTTGGGCACTGCCAGGGATCCAGGGGCAGCCACAGCTTCTCTGGCACCCCGTGGCAGGGCCTTCCCACCCTGCCAGGGAAGGATTTCCTCTGGATAAATCACCTAAATTTCCCCTCTGTCAGGGGGAAGCACAGCAGTGCCAAGGCAGGCTGAGGGTGCCCCTGGGGACGAGGGGCACTGTCCCCTCAGTGTCAGCATGTGCCAGGCACCGTGACAGAGGCTGGGCACAAATGACACCCCTGGCATGCAGAGCCTCTTGTGTGTGCCAGGCTGCTGAGGGCTCACCCCAACCTCTGCACCTCCAAACTGCAGCACCAGGGGGGCACAGGGCAGCCCTGGGCTCTCCCTGAGCTGCTGGGGCTGGAAGGAATCCCGGGAGAAGGGCCCCGTGCCCATGGCCTGGTGCTCAGCCCCAACCCCCTGACTGACCCCGCTGCTGCTCATCCAGCTGTTGCTCTGAACTCTCAAATTTCCACACCTCTGCTCACCCAGCAGAGAGGAGAGCGACTTTAATGAAACGGCTTTGCAGTTTTACTAGATTAGCGCTGAAGTTCTCCCACCCCCTCTCACATTTAAAGTAAAAAGTCTATTTTAAAGCCCCCAGGAGTGGAATTTTAATGGAGCTTCTCTGTATTTCTCTGCTTTAATAACGGCCCTAATGGAGGGATGAGAGCCCAAGCCAAGGCACAGTGTATTTTTGGTGCAGCAGGTAGTGATCTGCTGCATTCATTACTCTCTACTGTCATTTTGGAAGCTGATCCACGAAGGGAAGTGGACCAGGCTGGGATTTAAGGTCCCATCCAGCCTGGGCCATTCTGGGTTTCTATGTGAAAGCCTGGGGTTCTGCCCTGAAGCTCTGCTGGCCCCTGAGACAGGAGTTCCCACTTTTCCCAGGAAACCTGCCAGCTCCATTTCCCTCTGTCTCCACCTGCAGAGCACCGGGCAGCGCTCCCTGTGCTCCCCAGCAAATCCAGCCTGGCTGGAGCCTCGGGGGACAGGGACACCAGCACGAGACGTGTCCCTGTGCTGCCACAGCTCTGACCTGCGGGGTCCCCATCCCCAGGGGGACACCAAGAGACCCAGGCCGTGCAGCAGCTGCTGGGAGCGGCGGTGGGCTCAGTGAGGGCCGGTGTGACATTAACACATTGTCTGCGTGTGACACGGGTAAACCAGAGGGTCCTGGTGCTGCAGGAGAGCCCGGGGGGCCGTGACCCCTCCCCTCCTGCTGCTGACGGGGAGGGGGTGCCCTGCAGGGTGAGGGGGCCCAGGGCATGAGTGCCACAGGCGAGCAGACTCACGGAGGAGATACTCGGCCGTGTCTTGCTCGTAGTCTGCATCCTCAGGGAAGTGGTCGATTTTCTTGCACACTCCTCGGAAGGTTCCTGGGGAGACAGAAGCCAGGAAATGCTCAGGGCCCTGCTCTGTGCAGGATGTGCAGCAGTCCAGGGGCCTTCGTGTTCTAACTGAGGACACTGAGGCACAGCGTGGGACTGCTGTGGAGCAGAAGGGACAGGGAGAGGGGGCAGGAGCTGCAACATCTCCCCGGAAGAGCAGCCCCCTTGGCATCCTGGCTCTAGAGAACGTGCTCAGGTCACGCTGGCTCCATCCCGTCTGTCCTCAGGAGGGACAAGTCACCAGGGCCAGGGTCCGGACAGGACGAGGCAGCCCACAGGGTGTCCTGCCCCGTGGCACGCTCCCAGGCTGTGCTGGGGGAGCTGAGCGGCACGACAGGCATCAATTAGAGCCTGAAGATGAAGCTCTGGAGGAGGCAAGCTGTCACCCAGAGGGAGACACAGCATCCGAGGGAGAATCGCCTGCTCCCGTTGCTTTGGGAACTGTGGGAGAAGGGGATGCACTGGGCGCGGTGAGGACACCGGCTCCACAGTACAGCCCCCAGCCTCCTCCTCCTCCTCCTCCCAGCTCTGGGCTTCCACCCACCTTCTCGCAGTGCCCAGAGCCGGCAGACTCTGCCCCACGCACCCCAGAGCTGCCCCCCACGAGCGCCTTTGTTCGGTACCCACCCGGCAGTGCCGGAGCGGGGCTGCACCGATGGAGCCCCGGGCTGAGCCGGCGCGGCTCCGGCTGCCGGGGGAGCCCCGGCTCCACCGCATCCATTCACACTCTGACATTTATTCTGTCTCCTTTACTCCCCCTGCTCACCAAAGGATGCTCGTCGTCATGGCAATGCTGAGCCACCTGACACACAACTTCAGCCTCCAAACACACGCCACGACAAGGCTGCGATCCCAAAAATCCCCTCTGACCTCCAAGGTGCTCCCCAGGGAGGGAATCCTGCCCCTGGGAGCCGCGGCTGGAAATGGCTCCAGGGCTGGACGAGGCAGCTGCTCGGGGTCCCGGCTGGGGACACAGCCCCTGCAGCAGCTGGGCCATGTGTCACATCCTCTGCCAGCGGGTCCCCGTCCCCCAGGCACGGCAGACACAGCTCTGAGGGCGAGCAGCGCCAGCTCTGCCAGCGGCCGGTGCCACGGGGCAGGAGCCACAGGGCAGGTGCCACAGGGCAGGTGCCACAGGGCAGGTGCCACCAGCCGGTGCCATCGGGCCGGTGCCATCGCCTGGTGCCACCGGCCGGTGCCACCTCCCTGCTCACCCTCCGGCAGGAGCGGAGCAGGCTCTGTCCCAGCCCCACGCAGCTGCAGCTCAAACTCTCCATGGAGCGGTCCCACCTCAGTCCAGGGAATCCCCTCCAGCTGGAAAGCTGCCAGGGATTTGTGTGTGCCCGCAATGGGACCGCGGGGTGCCACCCTCGGGGGGTGACACCCAACTCCCCCGGCAGCGATGGCACTCGCACCCTGCGGCCGCAGCTTTGGAGGGCAGAGCCCGGGCCGGGGCTGTTCGCACCCCGCGGGGTCTGTGAGAGCCCCCGGATCCCCGGATCCCCAAATCCCCGGATCTCCGGATCCCCCGGATCCCCAGAGCCCCCGGATCCCCCGGATCCCCGGATCCCCCGGAGCCCCCGGATCCCCCGGATCCCCCGGGATCCCCGGATTCCCCGGATCCCCGGATCCCCGGATCCCCCGGAGCCCCCGGATCCCCCGGATCCCCCGGGATCCCCGGATTCCCGGATCCCCGGGCCGCAGCGTTTGTGCCCCCCCCGGCTCTCGGTGCGCTCAGCTCCCGCCCCGCGTTTATCGGCACAGGCACAGGCAATGAACTGATTCCATCTCAGGCTGTTTTCCTCTCAGAGCCCTTTTCCCCAGGGAGGGCTGGGGGGACGGGGAGGGCGTTGTGAGGGAAATACGGTTGCAGTGGTGGAAATACAGCCAAGAATATCGATCCCAGCCCGACGAGCCAGAAGAATAAAGAGCTCCAGTTACGGTGTTAAAACCTCATTATTTTCATCAGGTGGAGCGGTTTTCCAGGCACCGTCCCCGGTGCTACTGGTGTGTGCAAAGGAAGACTCTGAGGAGGATGAGCTGAGACCACCCTTAAATGAGAACAAAATTCCCTGCTCCCCTCGTCGTGGCTCAAGAGTCAAGGTCACATTCCAGCCCTCAGCTCTCTGCTCCTCCTGACAAATCAAGTGAGTTATCTCCCAGGCTGTGGTTTCCAGTAATGGCCTTCCTAAGGACACTGAGCCCATCTGAAGGACGTGGAGGGTCATTAAGTTCTCTGAAAATTAATATTTTGGAGAACCAGAGGTCAGAGCTGAGCTGGGAAGTGCTGGGGTAGGAAGGAACCTGCTGCACAATCCCAGAGATGCTCAGGCTCTGCACTCCCTGACTAACAAGAGCAAGATACCTAAATATCTCCGAGGAATTAAAACTTCAGGGCTCATCTTTTTTTACCTCCCACCCACCTCCCAGATGCTTGGAGAGATGGAAAGAAATTCATCCGTATTCCTTCCCTTCCCCAGCTCCAGGCTCTGCAGGGATCCTGAAACTCTTTGCACGAGGTCCCTGCTGTGAGATTGCAGAGCCCCGGGGTTTGGGCTCTGCCTCAGCCAGGGCCGGCACCCAGGGCCACTGCCCGGGGCTCTGCGGCACCGAGCAGCTCCTGTGGCCCTGGGAAGGCTGGGCTGAGCCTCAGCCACACCCCAGCACCTTGTTTGCCTCCTGCATCACCAACTTTTCAACACAGCCCGAGTTCAGAGGCACACAGCAGCTAAAGCGAGCGTCAGAGCAGGCCGGGGGGATGGCTCCAGGCCCTTGGTCTGCAGTGAGGACCAGCCCCGCTGGAGCTGAGGACAAGGACCAGGGCAGGCAGCCAGGGCAGCCAGGGCAGCCAGGGCAGCCAGGGGAGCTGTCCCTGCCATCCCAGCTCTGGCTCCTCAGTTCCTGCCGCTCTGTTTGCCCCCAGTCCCCCGGGGAGAGGCCGGATGAAGGCAAAGCCGAGAGCCTGGGCCGGTGCTGAAATGGGCACTGGGCTCCTCAACACCTGGCGGTGGGAGGAATCCTCCTCCTCCTCCTCCTCCTCAGCAGGGCTGAGCTCTCCTGCAGCACATCCCCATCGCCCCAGCAGCCCCACACCAGCTTCCCCCGCTGGAATCCGGCTCCATTTCACACCCTCTCCCCCTCTCTGCGCTGGTGGAGGGTGGCTCAGCACAGGCACCTACACACAAAAGCCTGTTCTGAAGGACATTTCCCTGGTTTTATACACTAAAAAAACCCCACCAGTGGAAAAACCCGAATCAGATGAGAGGAATGCAGGAGTGAGGAGGCAGCAGAGATGGCTCGGCTGTGGTGACCGAGGGGAGGC
>NC_031783.1:15440015-15463996 GCF_001522545.3 Parus major | reverse complement strand
ACACACCTGAACACACACCTGGGCACACCTGGGTACACCTGGGCACCCCTGGCAGGTGCACAGAGCCCCTGAGCGCACCTGGGCACCCCTGGGCACACCTGGGCACACCTGGGAACACCTGAACACACACCTGGGCACACCTGGGTACACCTGGGCACACCTGGGTACACCTGGGCACACCTGGGCACACCTGGGAACACCTGGGCACACCTGGGCACACCTGGGCACACCTGGGCACACCTGGGAACACCTGGGCACACCTGGGCACACCTGGGCACACCTGGCAGGCGCACAGAGGCACCCCCAGGCCGGCGGGGTGAGGGGAGCAGGGGGTGCCGGTGCCGAGCATCCCCCGGGGGACACGGCAGGCACAGCCCGGCGCTCCCGGCTGGGCTGGGCTGGGCTGGCGGCTCCTGCCGGGACTGCCCTCCCCCAGCAGTGTTAACAGCGGAAAAAAAGGGGAAAATAAAAATTCTACATTTTGACAGTGACTCATCATCTCCCATTCTGGAATCCGTGGGGTTGCTGCAACCTACACAAGGCAGTTCAGAAAAGCAAAACAATTCTGAATAATAGAGGAGGGAAAAAAAAGTTTGCAGCTGATGGGTAATTTCCAGCCCTTTGCTCTGAGGGTTTTCTCATTTTTCCTCATTAGAAAAGTAATCAGGTAACACTCTGGAGCTGCTTCCAGGGGCTCCCCCCACGCTCTCCTGAGCTTCCTTCCTCCCTGCATCCTCCCGACCTTCCTCCCGCTGTCCTTGCCCATGGCTGGAGCTGCTGGCAGGGGAGCAGCGGGCCCGGGGAGGTGCTGCCATGGGGCAGGGGGTGAGTGGGGGGCTCAGGTGAGTGGGGGGCTCAGGTGAGTGGGGGGCTCGGGGAGGTGCTGCCATGGGGCAGGAGGGTGAGTGGGGGGCTCAGGTGAGTGGGGGGCTCAGGTGGGTGGGGGGCTCAGGTGGGTGGGGGGCTCCAGGTGCCCCCCGTGCCATCCCCTCCCTGGCACGTGGCCATGGGCAGCAGCTGCCAGCGCCCTCGGCTCGTGCTGGGGAGGAGAGCGCTCATCAGAGAGTCTTAGGAAATCATTTCATGTTTTATCTTTAACAGTGGATAAACATTGATTTTTATTTTAAAAGGTAATTGACATTCCTATGAGAGCGCAATGAGCGCTGGAGCAGCCGGAATCAGCGTAAATAAGCCATGTGCTAGAAATTAATGAGCTTCACTGATTGAGTTTATCTGTTTAAATTAATACAATTCTGGCAATTATATAAAAAAAAGGATCTCTGGTTTGTTTGCCTGCTTGGAGACATTGATGGAGAGAGATGGGCAGAGGGGGAGGCCTGGCCCCAGCTGAGCATCCCAGAGCCCGGGGCACCTCTCGGTGCAGCTGGAGCAGGATCCCGCTCTCCCTGATTAACGAACATTTTGGATTTCCTTGGGTTAACTGATGATTTAGGGTTTGCCTTCCAGCCTCCTCTTTGGCTGATGGTAATGGGGTGGCCAGCTGAGCTCGGGGAGATTCCTGGATGCCACATCTTCTCCCAGCAGGGTGTGGGGAAGGTGGGTCTGTCCCGCAGGGTGGGAGCTCTGTGCCCGTTTGGCAAAGGGGGCTCATCCCCATCCTCCCCTTCCCACCTCTCCAAGAGCTGCCTGGAGCTGGCAGGAGCTCCCAGCCCAGCCCTGGTCTTTAGGGTCTCTTCCATCCCAAACCATTCCATGATCCCATTATCTGGCTGGATAATTAATTAACAGATGGATCCAGACACACTCATTTGTAGGAGTGAGTTTGACCCCCAGGTTTCATGTCCAGAACACCGGGGACAAAACCTGCCCAGCTGGGACCAGGGGGAAACCAGGAGTCAAGAGTGTAAAACCTGGGATCCTGTGGCTGAGGAAGCTGCCAGTAACTCAGACCAAGGGAATCTGAGGGTGTGGGTGCTCCGCTGTCTGCTCCCACCCCGAGCTCGGCACAGGCCGGATCATCCCCAGGCTGCTTAAGCACCTATTTATACTGAGGAGGAGAGAAGCTGCATTATGATGGGGAGCTGGAGGTTTCACTTCACCGGTATTAAAATGTCCTCTGAATTTCTAAAAACCTATAAATGACAATTTCATAGCTGTGAAGCGTGGCATCCAGCACAGGGGAGTGCTATTTTCGACTCCGTGTTGACAGCTGAAGGGGAATGGATCACAGAATTAAAAACTAGTTGCTGCTCAAGTCCAAGCAATCGTGGCTTGATTATGTTTCTTATGGGCACACAGAGGCAAGTCCGAGGCACCAGCACAGGCTCCTGGTGCTTTGAGAGGTCAAGTCACAGAGCAGAAAACAATTATAAGCCAAATCACTTAGGAGAATGGATTTAAGCATAAAGGCACAAGTGTGTACAGAGAATGATTTAAGAGTGTTTTGCCCCAAAACTCATCACCATGACGGGAGTTTGCGCTGCTTTGGAAACTGCCTGGCTAATAAGCAAACAGCTATAAAAATAAAAACAGGCCCAACAAAGAGAAGAAAGGAGATATTCATAACTCTGAATATAAATCAGCGGCTTGGAATTGTGGAGCAGCGATAAAAGCTCCAACAGACAGAGGAAAAGCATCCAAACGTCCTTGCCCGGTGCATTGGGCTGAGCAGCAGCAGAAAGGAGCAGTGCCACCGCCAAACACCGCGGCAGCAGCGTTACTCACAGCCCCAGAAATGTTCCAGCACCCATCACAGGCACAGCATCTCTCCTGCAGCACACTGCCAGCCCACGGAGGGCGGAAAGAGCCGGCTGAGCAATTCCAGCCCTATGGAATGGTGCCCCGGGAAGGCTGGAGAGGCTGAGACGCTGCTCTGCCACCCCTGTGCCGCTCCAGGGGCTTGGGATGGCACCAGCAGGGCCTCGGGGCAAGGGCACAGGTCAGTGACACAGAGGGACAAGGACACTGCTCACACGTGTGTGGTGCAGCCAGGGCGGTGATGGGGACCCGCAGTGTGGTCAGTGGCAGGGCCAGGAGGGACATCCAGCCCAGACAAACTGCTTCATTCATGGAATCATCTCAGAATTCCAGAGTGGCCTGGGCTACAAGAGACCTCAAAGCCCATCCAGTGCCACCCTGTGCCATGGCAGGGACACCTCCCACTGTCCCAGGTGCTCCAAGCCCTGTCCAGCCTGGCCTTGGGCACTGCCAGGGATCCAGGGGCAGCCCCAGCTCCTCTGGGTACCTGAGCCAGGGCCTGCCCACCCTTAATATTCCCTGTTTCAAGGTGAAGCAGCTGCTTAAACTTGTGATCACTGTATTACCAAACCCATCCTGTAAAGAGAGGGCTCAGGGCAGGGGGTCTGGAGGTGCCCTTGGGCAGTGAGCCCCTCCATGCCCTCAGCACAGCACTGCCAGCCCAGGGCTGCGAAAAGCAAATCATTCTCCAAAGGAGCCCCACGGCGCAGAATATCCAGGCTAAAAATATGTAAATGGCCATGAAAAGCACTGCCAGAGCTGCAGTGAGAAGAGCCAGTCGCCAAGAGGCAATTTGGAATTTCCGAGCTCGCTGCACGAGGCATTAAAAAGGTCACTATTTCTGAAATAAGGATCTTTACAAATAAACACATTTGCCGAGGCCGTGGTGAGTCATGCCAGAGCGGAGCGCAGAGCATTTCCACCCTAATGCTCCTGACAGGCCGGGAGCAGGGAGATCTTTTCATGTTTACAGTTCATCAATAGTTATTACAGCTGCACAGTCAATCTTTAAAGCACATTTAGCCTGGGAGGAGGCTCGGCAGGTTGTTTTCCCTGAAAAAGCGATATTAAATTTATTACGTTCTTCCTCTTTTATAGCATAGATTTGAAGGGAAGTATTTGAAGTTCAAATACATGACTGCCACTCCAGCACCTGCCTTTTTTAAAATATACCTATACTTCTGTCACATCCTCCCGGTATAAATATTTGAAGTTTTCAGCCGATGTGTTAAAGGTCCTCGATCCATCACAGCCCGTTTATTGCCGGGAGAGCAGCGGGGGCCGCGCTGCAGGGAGGGAGGCTCGGGCATCCCGGAGCCGCAGCTCCGCGCTCTCCTCCCCGCTGGCTCCCCCTGGCCGGGGCTGCGGCTCCGGCCCGGCTCCGAGCGCAGCCAGCAGGGCCGGATTTAGCTCCTGAGCCTGCTGGAGGCAGCGCCGCCTCCTCACCATCTGCGGGAGGGAAGCAGCCCCGGGGAGCAGCTCCAACGCCCCAGATGGGGAGAGCGATATTCAGGAGTAGCACCATAGTTTCACTCCTAGGTTTTTTTTTTGGGGAACAAGAAGGAACTCTCCTGCAGACAGAGCATCAGGACAGAACTTTGCTGGTGAACGAGTGAGCAACACCAGTCCCATCTTCCCCTTCCAGGAAATAAAAGCTGCCCTTTTGAGGTGCCCAGAGCCATCCCCGCTCGCCCTGCCCGCTGTGTTTGGGAGCAGCTGGGGCAGGGACAGGGGAGGCTGCATCTCGTCTGTCACTTCGGGCTTTGACAGCACCAAAAGCCCCCAGCACACGGCAGGCAGCTGCTCCAGGCCCTCCTCACTCCCCTGCAGCCCATGGGACTCCTCTGTCTGAGGCTGTGGTGTCGCTGCCCTCGCTGCACCTCCGGGCCCGGGAGCAGGACCCGGCTCCTGGCCCAAAGCTGCTCCCCCGGGCTCAGAGCTGGGCAAGCTGCTCCGTGTTCCTGAGCCACTCACATGGTCACCCTGGCCATGGAACAGCCTCACCTTCCCCGGCTCCCCAAACCTGGCTCAAAGCACAAGATGTGTTGATAGAGAAAAATCGGAGCTTTTAAACAACCACAAGTCCATCTGGCCCTGCCATTCCAAATGCCAAACAACCCCAGCTCCCCACGGCTCTGCCCTCCCAGGAGCCAAGGAGAGCTCAGAGGGGAAGAGGAGACAGATGTGAAGGCCCCCGAGGTGGGTGGCAGCAGCGAGCTTCACCACTCACCCAACGCTTTCCATCTTCCTCTTCTGCATTAAATCCCGGAGAGAACCCATCCTGCTGCTGCTGCTGCTGCTCTGCCGCCGTTCTCAAGGACAGGGAGCTCCACCGGCCCCCGGGCACTCACCTGGGGCTGCCCCCGTGGCTTTACTCCCCTATTTTCAGCTCTGGATTGTGCCCAGGGTCATCAGCCCACAGCACACATCCGTGCAGGGCGGGCTGTGCCTGCAGCAGCCCTCCAATGGCTCTGTCCCAGCTGCAGCACAGCACTTATCACTTATCACTTATCACTTATCACTGAGGGCACCCCCTGCTCTCCGGATCACGCCCCAGCAGTCTGGGAACGAGCTGGAAGGAGAATGGAGGGATGGAGAGCAGCCCTGAGGAGAGCTGGAGAGGGACTGTGGACAAGGACAGGGAATGACAGGACAAGGGGGAATGGTTTCACACTGACAGGGAGGAGGCTTAGATCAGATACTGGGAAGGAATTCCTCCCCGTGAGGGTGGGCAGGCCCTGGCACAGATTCCCAGAGCAGCTGGGGCTGCCCCTGGATCCCTGGAAGTGTCCCAGGCCGGGCTGGACGGGGCTTGGAGCAGCCTGGGAGGGTGGAAGCTGTCCCTGCCCATGGCAGGGGTGGCACTGGGTATCTTGAAGGTCCCTTCCAACCCAAACCATCCAACGGTTCTGTGGTTCTGTTATCCCAGGCTAGGGGAGCACTGGAGAGCTGCAGATCACGAGCATCTGCTCGCTTTGGGTGCTCAGCTGGAGCCGCGCGGAGCCGGGGATTTCACAGCCCTGGAACAGGCTCTGCGCGGGAGGTGACACTGCTGTCACAGCCCTGTGCCACCAGCGGGGCTGAGCCCCCGCCCCAGAGCAGCTCCTGCTGCTGATGGGACGCTCCGCCGCTCCTCCTTTATGGAAGACTTCTCCTCACCCCGAAGGGGAGATCTGTTCAAACTGACAGGGCAAGAATTCCTGAAGAGCGGCTGAGCTCCTGCGCCCTGACCGAAGGCACAGAGCTGTGGCTGCCACAGGCGGTGTCACACACACCTCCCAGAGCCACTGCCACGGCCAGCAGGGGACACAGGGACACGGGGACACGGGGACACGGGGACACAGGGACACGGGGACACGGGGACACAGGGACACCGGGACACAGGGACACCGGGACACGGGGACACAGTGACACAGCGACACAGGGACGCCGGGACGCCGGCACACAGGGACACGGGGACACGGGGACACGGGGACACAGGGACACGGGGACACGGGGACACGGGGACACAGCCCGGGATGCCCACAGCACCAAGCCGCTGCCGGCAGACCGGGTTCAGGGCCGGGGGCGGAGGAGCGTGTGTCTCGCACCTCGGCTGGGATGGAGCCCAGCACACAGCCCCAGCTCAGCCGGGATGGAGCCCAGCACACAGCCCCAGTTCAGCCGGGATGGATCCCAGCACACAGCCCCAGTTCAGCCGGAGTGGAGCCCAGCACACAGCCCCAGTTCAGCCGGGATGGAGCCCAGCACACAGCCCCAGTTCAGCCGGGATGGAGCCCAGCACACAGCCCCGGCTGCGGGCACCCACCGCAGCTCAGCCAGCGGCATCGGCCCTGCGGGACCCCGAGCTGCCGGGAGCCGAGCAGGCTGATGGGGAGCGGCGGCAGCGGGAATTGGGGCAGGCTGGGCCGAGACACAGAGTATATTTAATGTTCTTTTATGCAATTATTTACACCATGCGCAGCCCGTCCCCTGCGGGATGGCGTTTCCGCTGATGGGAGGCAGAAGCAGCAGCCCCGGCTCCTGCTGCCCCCGGCTCTGAGGTTTCACACCCCGCTGCAGCGCTCCTGTCTCCCGTGCACGCATCAGGACAAAGACCGATGTACAGGGAACACTTCCAGCTTTGGCTGGAGTGTGCCGAGGAGCGACAAGAGACTCTCCCGGCACGGGGAGAAGGAGGCTCCCAGCCCCGAGGCGGGCAGGGCGATGGGAGCGGTCCCCCTGCCCGGCCGGGGGGCGCAGCTGCTGTGCCGGGATGAGGCTGCGGGGCTGAGCGAGGCTGCTCCGCTAAATGCAGGGTTTGAGCATCCCGGCAGGAATGACTGTCTCGGCTGGCCGGGACACAGCCGGGCTGACGCGGGGACAGCTGCCGGAGGTCACAGTCCGCCTCGCCAGGTGACAGGGACCTTTCCCAGGCAGGCAGCAGCCTGGGACGGGCAGGAGGCACCCGGGGAAGGTGCAGCCCCCTCAGGTGTGCTGAGGTGTCACGCACAGCTGCGGGAAGTCACAGGTGTCACACCCAGCTGAGCATCACCCGCCTGGCCTGAAGGGCTCCTGTCTCGTGTTAGGAGGAAGCCCAGCCTCTCCAGGGGATGGAGGTGCCACATCTGGGACCAGAGAAGTTCTGCAGGACACGGGCGGCTTGATGACAGCGCCAGCAGCACCCACCAAGGCTGATTTTAATAAGTTAAACCAAGCACACCTCAAAAGGGTTATTGCTTGTTGGTAGCCTCTCCCCTCGCCTTGTGATTCCAGGCACGAACTGAGATTAAAGGTATAATTAGGGGACAATTACCAAAACACCGATGAAATTGGAAATGTGACCATTGGAGAGGCATGAACACAAATGTCACCCTCAAACACCAGCTTTTGTCACTGCTCACCGGTGCCCAAGTCCCACAGGACGTATCACCAATGCCAACATCCCCATGAGTGCCCAGAAGGGCTGAGAGGTCACTCGTCCCCCCTTGTCCCCGATTCTCCTCCTTCAGTACAAACCTCTTGGCAAACAGCAAAGGCACAGGGCCCCAGGGCGGGTGTCAGGGTGGCACAAGGGGCTGAACCTGCTCCCAAACCTGCCCTCCCTGCCATGTCCACAGGACCGTCGGATCAAACAGCGCCGTTCCCCAGGAGCCGGCACGGGAGCAGCTCCGCCTCCCTCTGCTGCCCCACAGCACGAGATCTGTCTGTACATTGTGGTGGCAGGAGATAAGAAACAGACAATATCTGAGGAGATCATCGCACTCTATCACCTGCTCATCCTCCTGCCTCTCCCTGCCGCGATTGTGCAAATCCCGGCGTGTTCAGCCGCTCACCGCTGAGTGAGGGGTTCCTGTCATGTTCAGGGGATGAGCCAAGCCCAGGGGCCCTGACACATCTCAAAAGACCAAGAGCCCACTGCAAGAAGACCCTCCTGTTCTCCTCTGGGCAAGTGATCACAGAATCTTAGAATCCCGAAATTGTTTGGAAGGGACCAAAGGACACAGGACAGTTCAGAGAACGCAGCAAACCCTGCCCTGGGCTGTTCATTCTGAAGACACCTCAGCACCTGCTGCGGGTCCAAGGCTGGGAAATGACAGCGGTGTGGAATGAGAGGCTCCCGCAGCCTCCGCGGTGCCCCGGGCTGACCCAGAGCCGGGACAGGGCGGTGTTTCCCAGGGCTGTGGAGCAGCTCCCGGTGCGGGATGCAGCCTCTGCTCCTCCCCGCCGCGGAGCTGTCAGCACACACACGCTGGGAGAGACACCCGCTGTCATCCCGGCACTGCTGTTCTTCATCACAGAGCGTGTCTTCTTCATCAGAGCCCTTATCTGGAGCCGCTGCTCCTCACAGCCTGCCTGGGACTGCTGCTCCCGGCTCCTCACCCCGAGCAAAGCCACCCAAAAGCTCCGGAGCGGAGCTCATCAGCCAAAGCAAACCCACCCGGGAGCCCTCAGGGGGGATGTGAAACCCCCACCTCTCCACACCGAGCCCAAAATGCACCCACCAGCTTCAGGGGGTCTCTGTCCGAGGGTCACTTGAAAGCCTGAAGTGGTTTGTAGGTGTTGGAGTCCAGCTGCAGCCCCTCTGGAAAGGGACTCAGACACGGGTGGGGACCTTTCCCCTCGGTGCCTCTGAGTGCCCCGGCCCCGGCAGCTGCGTTAATGACAGTGGGTCCTGGCAGCTGCCTCCTGAACCCCCCTGCCAAGCGGGACCCCCAGGCAGGAACTGAGCAAACCCCCCCCCCACTTCTGGATTAGTGAGTTTATATAATTTTAGGAGCATTTTTGATTTTCCCGAAAAAGGAGGTTACAATCTATTTATGAAGTGCACACTGTGTTGATTAAAATCCATGGTGAAAGCCGTGTGAACTGAGCCTCACTGAGCAGGAGGAGCTGCCCCAGCTCAGCTCAGAGCAGGACAGGTCTCCACACCCGGCCTGTCCCTGAGCTCTGGGCTGTGCCATCAGCCACCCCTGAGCCGTGGGAATGGAGCGCTGCTGAATCCGCCCGGCTTCACCTTACAAAAGGCAAAAGTGCCGCCGAGAGAAGGGATTTCCCGAAGGCCAGGCGGCTCTCGGCGGTGGAGCCGGGCAGCGCTCCCTGGCTGCTCCGGCAAAAGTCACCGCTGGCACCTCCTGGCCGGGCCCCACCTCGCTGGGAAGGACCCGGCCCCATCCGTGGGGATCCCTCCCCAAAACACGGCTGCAGCCCTCCTCAGCCATCCCCAATCATTTACAGCCGCCGTGGAGCCGGTGACCTTGCATGGGAAAAAACCCACTGGAGCCTCATTCAAATTCAGCCCTCCACCTCTATTACACGGGAGCAGCTCCGGAGATGACAGGCTCTGCACCACGCCTATGCAGCAGTAAAATGCCTGGTTCTGAGCTGTTCACAGCATACATTTTACTCATCACGTGCTGCTCGCAGGCACTGAGGGAACCGGCTCTTTAACCCTCCCCACAAGTCAGGATTTTTGCCCAGAAAACACCGCAGCATCCCAGGAGGGTGAATTCTGCACCCTGTGCTCAAAGCAGAGCGGGTGGCAGCGGGCTGGGGCCCAGCTCCTCCCAGGACACTCTCCATGCAGCCGGGGAGCTGGAGGCACGCCTGCTCGGAGCCACGGTGCCAGCTGGCAGGGCCCGAGACCCTCCGTGTCCAGAAGGATTCTTATGACTCGTGGCATTTGGCCGTGTGCCACAAGAACGTGGGTCTGGAGCAGCCCGAGGGTCCAGCCAGCCTCATTTCCATCTCCATTAGAGGACAGTAATTCACTTTTATCCAATCCATCCTTTACCAAGGCGAGGCTCAGGGATTCCCTAAACTCGGGGTCGTGCCTGGCTGTGCCCCGTGCCCAGGGCAGGAGTTGGGTGCGACAGCAGTGCCAGGGGCTGGGCTGTCCCTGCTCCGGGCTGTCCTGGTGGAAAGACGCGCTGGGGGTTCCAGTGCAGCCTGCTAATCCCATCAGGTCCTCTCCAGCAGGTGACAGGCGACTGTCCCTGCCCACCTTCACCGTCACCTCACCGCGGGTGCCTCCAGCGCACCACACCCTCTCTGGCCATCACACGGGACATCACACACCTCCTCGGGTGACAAAGGGCAAACACCCCCTTCCCACACCTCCCCAAAGCTGCCTGGCTGCGCAGAGCAGCCCTGTCCCCTCCGTCCCCTCCAGCCCCCGCTGACAGTGCCCACCTGTGACCCACAGCTGCCACCCCTGGTGCCCCCGGGCAGAGCCGTGCCTGGGACACCACGCCAGGGGTGCTGGGCAGCTGGGCAGGGTGGGCAGTGGGGTCAATGGGGTCAGTGTGGGCAGGGTGGACAGTGGGGTCAATGGGGTCAGTGGTCAGGGTGGTCAGTGGTCAGTGGTCAATGGTCAATGGTCAGTGGTCAGTGGTCAGTGGTCAGTGGTCAATGGTCAATGGTCAGTGGTCAATGGTCAATGGTCAATGGTCAGTGGTCAGTGGTCCATGGTCAATGGTCAATGGTCAGTGGTCAATGGTCAATGGTCAATGGTCAATGGTCAGTGGTCAATGGTCAATGGTCAGTGGTCAGTGGTCAGTGGTCAATGGTCAATGGTCAGTGGTCAGTGGTCAGTGGTCAGTGGTCAGTGGTCAGTGGTCAGTGGTCAGGGTGGGGTTGAAGGGCAGCCTGGCAGCCCCTGTACACCGACACCAGCACGGGACCGGGCAGGACCGGGCAGTGACACTTTGGGGCGGTGATGAGAATCCAGCACAGACACGGAGCAGACACAGGAACAGGATGAGCAGCTCCTTAAATACCTGCCCATAATGAGTAGCGAGAAAAAGTGCTCCATCATGGGTGATTGCAATCTCAGGGACATTTGCTTGGCGCTTTTAAAAATTAAAGATAATAACTTTCTAACAGAAACAATCTTGCTGTCACCTTGGGGAAATTCTCTGCTTGGCCTCACTCAGAGGGCTGAGAGGAGCTGGAGGCGGGGGAAGAGCTGGTGCCTGGCCAGGGCAGCCGCTTCCAGCCCCATTTAATGCCTTCGCTGCACCCAGCTCGGCTCAGCAGAGCCAGAACCAGCCCTGGACAAAACCAACGGGGGAAAATGGAAACTCAGGAGTGAGGACAGCTGCTTTCCTGCACCTCACACCCCTGCCAGGCCGACTGAAAGGGGGAATGGGAAATCAAATTTAAAAATTAGATATGGGAAATAGCAGGCCACACACACGTGGCTGTTAAAATAAATCTGCAACTGGAAGGCAAAGCAAAGCAAGGAGGAATTCTTTCTTTGTGTTGGAAGGAGCTTTCCTGAGGTGTGAACCACCTCTGGATCATGATGGTGTAGCTGTCAGCCATGGAGCAGAAGTGACACGTGTTTATTTATTCATCAGATGCTTCTGTTCTGTACTTGGAGACAAACAGGCTCTGGACTCTGGCAGGAGCTGGGGGGATGCTGAACAGCAACTGCAAAGTGTAAACACGGAATCGGGAGGACTGGAGAACTTCCTCCCAGGAGCATTCAGAGAATAGGCTGAGAAGGCTTCTGAAGATCTAAAATGGATTTTAATGAACCTTGGCATTCTGTTGAGTTTCTAGAAGTCGGGAGAAGCTGGCTCAACGCCAGGAGTGATGCGCTGGGCAATGGCAGGAGCTGCGTGCCCAGCACCGCCCGTGGGTTAGCAGAGGTGGGAACGGAGGAGGAGGCAAATGTCAAACAGCCTCGTGGAAAACAGATTTATCAAACTTCATAAATTTTTCTTGATACAGTTACAAATTCAGTTGATAAAGGAATTCAGTAACATAATACATTTAAGGGTTCCACAGGGTATTCGATTTAGCTCTCCTGAAAAAGTTAAAGACCTGTATTATGCAGAATCAACAGCGCTTTATTAACGGGGCTGGGAGCTCACAGAGACAGTGCCCTCATTCGAGGGAGGTTCCTGCACAGGATCTCCTGTTACAAGGACAGTGCTGAGCTATGACAACATCTTTATTGAGAGTTTTGAATAGAACATGAAGCAATTGGGAGTAAAACAGGGAAAGGGCAGAGAAAAGACTGGTGGGGATATTGATGGATGAGGGAGGGGGGGTCAGGCAGATCTGGGCAGCTCGGTACCTTGGGCCCATCTCTATACAGCTCCAAGGATTAGGAGTGAGGAACCAGGAGAGCAGGAGATGCTGCTCAGTCCCACCAGATGGGCTGGGGGTCTCAGCACTCTGGGGATGCCCTGGGAGGGGCTCAGTGAGCTCAGCATGACACCAAACTCACAGCAGGCAGAACTGGGACAAGCAGCCCCATGGCTATGGGAGGCCAAGGCACAGAGATTATTCCCCGTGTTCAAGGGGAGCTTGAGGAGCTCGTGAGCTCTCCAGAGGAACCCCCGGCCCAGGGACACGGCCCATCACCCTCCATCACCACTGAGCCACGCAGGAGCCGCGGGTCAGCATGGTACCTGCAAGCTTGTGTGCAAATCCTGACAGGATCATCCCAAAAGAGCAGCCCCAAAAGCTCCCCAGGCTCAGCTCCGCTGGCAAAGGCTGTGCTGGAGCTGCTGTGGGGAGCACTGGAGGGGCCACGAGGGGCCCAGGGGGGACAGAGCAGCTCTGGGACGTGTCTGTGTCCCCTGCAGAACACCCCACACCCCACCCCAGAGGAATGCAGGGTGCTGAGCATCCTCTGTGAGGGAGGCAGGCAGAGCAACGCTTGGCCTCCTCCAGAAATGACAGAGCACTTTACTCTGATGAGGGAAATGAAGGAGGAAAGGAAAAATACCACATCGCCTTAAAATATGGTATTTTGAGCAGCCTTGGCCAAATCCTCCTGCTCCTTCTGCCTGTTTCAGATCCGCATGATGCCGTGGAGCCAGTCCCAATCTACACCACGCAGCAGGGAGGACACGGAGCCTCCCTGCATTTAATGATGCTGCATTTAATGATGCTGAATTTAATTAAGTTTGATGAAAACCAAAGTTCTGTTACTTTCTTGAGATCACCACTAGCCTAAGCAGCGATTTCTCAACTTCGGCTCTCTCCCCAAAGCGCCGCGTGCTTCCCTCCCTCCTGCTGACCCAGCGGGCACGGAGGAGAACAAGAGACACCGAGACAGCCACGGGGGACACGCACTGAGCTCACACCCGAGCCGGACACACGAGCGTTCACCTATTGTAAAAGCAATAACCAGCATCCAAACGCTGCGGTTCCGAGCAGACAATCGCGGCCCAGCAGTCTGGAAACACCTGCCCGGGCTCCAGCGACTGAGTCAACCGCTAATTTGTGTTTCCCAGTGTGGGTGGCTCTCCATGGGTCTGCGGCGGCTCCATTCAGGATTTATCCGCTCTCGATGCGCTTGTGACGCTCACGTGGTGCTCGGCTCCCACGCAGGCGCCGGGACCGGCAGGATGCTCGGAGCCAGCGCTCCCGTCGGGCAGCTCCGGCTGAGCCCGGCCGCAGCTCCGTCCTTCCCGAGCTCCTTCCCTCCTTCCCGAGCTCCTTCCCTCCCTCCTCACCGCGGAAAGTTCGGGCTGAGGCGGCCCCCGAGGGGCCGGGAGCTCTGCTCGGTGCTAAAAGCATCTCGTGGACCGCAGGAGAAGCGGCCCCTGCGACAGACCGTGCTCGGTGCCGCTCCGGGGATGGAGCCTCTGTCCCTGCCTCCAGCCCGACAGGGAGCGCGCAGAAACCGGCAGCCAGGCCCTGCAGCAGGAATCGCGCACGACCTGCTGCGTGGAGCGGGTCCGGGGCTGTGCCCCCAGCGCTCCCCCGGCCGGGGGGCTGCTCTGCCCCCGCCCCAGCACCGTCCTTCCCCCGCACCGACCCGCGAGCCCTGCGCAGCTCGGCTGGGGGAAGTTTTCCCCGGCCAGCAGCGCACGGGTTAACAGCCTGCGAGGCGCCTTCTCCCGCAGGATTCAGGAGGGTGATGAGCAGCCCCAGCACGTCCCCCCAGCTCCATCAGAGCCCCACGTGCTGCCCCCGGAGCGGCCCCGCAGGGAGTGACGGAGCCCGGGCCCCGCGCGAGGCCCCGGCGGTGCCGCAGGGCCGGACCGAGCCCCGCACGGCTCCACTCCCACTCCCACTCCCACTCGAGCGGCTCTCGGAGCACCGGCGCGGGCTGGGATGTGGAACAGGGAGTGCTGAGCCCACGGCGAGCCCACGCCCTGCTGCTCCCAGCCCCGTGCCCAGGCTCGGGCTGCTGGGCTGGGATCCAGCTCTGAGCTCTGCCATGGCACTGCCGAGCCCTTTCCCGAGTGAGCTGTGCCCAGGGTAGCGGGGCCTCTTTGGCTCCTTCCAAAGCAGCGATAGATCACAGTGAGGGAAACATAAAACATTGGCTGGAAAAAAAAATGCAGGTAGCAAACCGAAGAATTTTGGAAATTACTCATGCCTCCAGCGATCCTATCTTTCACATCCCTGGCTCCTGCCTCCTTGGCTCCCTCAGCCCAAGAGGGGAGACAGATTATCTCGAATTATTTATTATGGAATTAGAGCATGATCCAAACCCTCCTTGAGTCAGTAAGAAAGCTCTGACTGACTTCACCGGGTTTAGGACTGAGCACCAGGAACAGCACAGGGTATTTCTGCATCCGTGGCTGTGACTCACCGAGAACTTTCCAACGTGGAGGAGCAGCTCAGCGCCGTGGCTCGCCTGCCCCCGCCACTGGAGGGGTCCCTCCCGGACTGGGGCAGTGTGACACCGCCAGGGCCCCACGGGATAGCGGGGCAGGTTCTCCCGAGCACACAGGACACCCGCTGCTGCCGCTCCTTGTCAAAGTTGGGGCCCAGGGTGATGCCATCGGCCATTTTTTGCTGCGCAGGTGCCAGCACCTGGCTCTGCTCGAGCTCATCTTTAACCACAGCCTGTGGGTGCTCAGGGACACCCCAGCCAGCAGCTTTGGGCCAAAACTGCCCCAAATTGTGGCCTGTGCTGCAGGAGGGCGGCAGCTGCTGGGGCCTCGCCAGGCGGGCGCTGCTGCGGGAGGGAAGCAGCGGGGCGAAGCGGCGAGGCCGGGCACGCAGGAGCTCGCCCGTGGGGCAGCCGTGGTGGGGCAGCCCCGCTGTGGGACTGGCCGGCCGCGGGGACGAGCTGCGGTGGGGCAGCAGCAGCAGCCCAGCCCACCTTGCCCCGCCGCGCTGCCCGGAGGGAAAGGGAGCTGGGGCTCGGTGATGGAAGCGCCGGGTGCGGTGGGGTCTCCCCCGGTGACAGGGACGCGGCGCCGGCCGAGCCTCGGAGAGGGGCAGCAGCCGCGGGCCTCTCACTCAGCCATTCCCCATCAGGAGAGGGACCTGTGGCCCCTCAGCCCGGAGCTCCCGGGGAGGACACGGCGCGTCTGCCGCCTCCAGCGCCGGTCCCCAGCACGGGGGGAGCCCGCGGAGCCGCTCCCCCCGGCCCCCGGCAGGTTCCGCTCGGTGCCACCGCGAGTGCCCGGGGAGGGGTGCGGATGGCGGAACGCGGGGCGGTGGGGCCGCCGGGCCGGGGGATGCTCGGGTGGCCGGGGGATGCGCCGCTCGCCGGGGGCCCGGATCTGGGGTTGGGGGTCCCGCGGTGCAACCCTTCCCCCGAAGTTTTGGGGCCGCGGGGGTCGGTACCTTCCAGGCAGCACGTCCTCCAGAGCCCCGAGTGGGTCATCACCTCCTCGTTCTTGCGGCTCGTGTCGTTGTCGCTCATGGACTTAGTCCTGCACACGCCGCGCGAGTAGAGCCAGTAGTCAGTGCCCACGGCGATGGTCATCAGGCTGAAGGCTGCGAAGGCTCCCACCGTGGTGACGAGCATCTGGACGCCTCTGTCACACATCCTCATGCTGCTTCATCCTCCGGCGGCGGCTCGCAGGGGAAGGGCCGGCGCCGCCGCCCGCCGCCCGCCGCCTCATGCCCCCGCGGCCGGCGGAGAGCCGGGCCCCCGCGGCGGCGCGGAGCGGGGCGGCCCGGCCCCGGGGAGCCCGGCAGGCATGGCCCGAGCGCAGCCCGCGGAGCGCAGCAGCCCAGCCCGGCGGAGCGGCTCCGCCGTGCGCTCCCGCCGCCTCTCCCGGCGCCTCCCCCGCGCCGCCCGGCCAAGGCAGCGGCGGGGGGCGGCGGGGGCGGGGGGCAGCGGGGGGCGGGACCCGCGGGGGGCTGCACCGCCGGGACACCGCCCCCCGCCCGCTCACACCTGCCGGCGGCGGGGACGGCGACCGGCACCGGGGGCACGGGGACCGGGACGGGAAACCCACCCCGGGGTGCCGGGACTGGGCGGGGACCGCGACTGCCCCGGGAAGCGCAGCCCGGGATGCTGGCATCGGGACCGGCCCGGGACATCGGGAGAGGGACCCTACGAGAACGCCTGGACTGGGCGGGGGGACCCCACCGCCGGCTGCCGGGACTGAGCGGGGACCGAGACCGCGACCGCCCCGGGAAGCACCCCCGGGCATTCCGGGAGCGGACCGGGACCGTCCTGGGCCGTGGGCAGGGTGGAAGTCCCCTCCGAGTGGCAGCAGCGCCCCAGGGACCCTCACCCAGCCGCACCAGCCCCGGCACGGGGCCGCTCGGTTCCCTGGTTCCCCAGCTCGGTCTGCTCCGTGCCTGAGCCCCGGTACCGGCTGGCACCTGGGACAAGGGGCTGGGGACCCCGGGGAGGGCACAGCACCTGCCCTGGCTGCACCGGGGTTTGTTCATCCCCTGCCCAGGAGCTGGCTCAGCCTGGACAAGCCTCGTACCCACGAGTCACTCCTGCACCATTCCCAGCAGTTAACCCCCCTGCCCTCTCCCTCTCCGCCGTCTCCTCATCTCCCTGAAACATCCCTCAGCCGGCTGGATGAACCCATGACTCACGCGACCTTTCCAACAAGCCCTAGAATACACTTACCTCTGGAATTCACGGTCCTGCAGGGGCCGTGCTGAGACGGGAAAGCGAATGATTTACACGATGGCGTGTGCTTCCCCAGCCCTCATCTGTATGCACTCACATGGAAATACTAGTTATTTACTCCAAAAAGGCAAACAGAGAATTATGAAGGTACCGAGAAATTAAGAATGCGAAAATTAAGTAGCTCCTCAACCTGCAATCACCGTTTGTGCTGCTCCCCAGGCAGGGCTCGCTGATTGCAGCCCCGCCGCGCTCCCTGCCCAGCTTCCCGCTGGCTCCTGGCTGTGGATCACCCTGGTTCATTCCCTGCTTCCCCCCGGGCCCTGTGCCTGGTTCCCAGCTCGGGCTGGAGGCGGTGCAGCTCTGCCCAGGCTCTCTGGGCTCACAGCACCAGCTCCTGCTTCCCAGCGCTCCCATCTGGAGCGGCGGCGCTCGGTGAGCTGGGAGGGGACCCAGCCCTCTGAGGAGCGTGAGGATGGGGACACACGGGCTGGGGTCAGCAGCACACACCTACCCACCCTGCATCACAGAGGGTCTCCCTGTCCGTTTTTTGAGGAGGGTTTACCACTGCTCGGTTTTGGGGAGAGTTGCTGGCAGAGGTCACACCTGGGTGTCACAGACTGGGCACTGGGATGAGCCCTGGGCATGGCTGCACTGGGACACTGGTCAGAGAATCACAGACCCCCAGAACGGTTTGGGCTGGAAGGAATCTTAAAGATCACCCAGTCCCACCCCGTGCCATGGCAGGGACACCTTCCACTGTCCCAGGTGCTCCCAGACCTGTCCAGCCTGGCCTTGGGCACTGCCAGGGATCCAGGGACAGCCCCAGCTGCTCTGGGCACCTGTGCCAGGGCCTGCCCACCCTCCCAGGGAAGAACTTCTTCCCGATATCCACTATGAATCTCTCCTCTTTTAATTTACAGCCATTCCCTCCTGTCCCATCACTATCTTCCTGTGCAAAAATCTGCTCTTCCTGGTTTTCCTAAGCCCCTGGTCCCGAGCACTCCCGTGGGCACCATGAAGGCGGCTCGGAGCAGGGCGCAGGGAAAGGCCAAGTTTCTGTGGGACATCTGCCTCAGCCCCAGCACGACACCCTCATCCTGCCGCCCCCAGCCGCCCCTGCCCGGCCCCCGGCTGTCAGCAGCGCCTGACGCCAGCACCCTGCCCGGCCCCCGGCCTGCGCAGAGGCAGCAAAGATATCTCCCACCCACAGCTGAGGGGCTGCAAATTGCGTTGCGAGTGGGGGATTTTGCAGCCTTAATTGTGTTATTTTAACACAGCGTGTGTAGGTGTGAGCAGAGTGCACATGTACCGTTTCCTAGGCTTTGAACAAAGCGAGCTCAAACAGAAGCAAAGTCCGTGTCAGATCGTGTTGGCCCCTGTGGGGTTGGAGGTGGGGACGCCCCGGCCAAGCCCTGCACCCCTCTCACCGCTCCATGGATGGAGGGTCAGCTCCAGCAGCGAGCTCAGAGCCCTGGCCTCTCCAGGGATTCACTAAGATTTGGGACCAAAGAGAATTTGCTGACTTTGGTATCCTGCTGTGCAACTCAAAGTGCAGGGTCACAGCCTGGCACCCTGAGCAGGGCAGCCTGGGATCCTCCAGCTCCAGCTCCAGCTCCAGCTCCAGCTCCAGCTCCAGCTCCAGCTCCATCACCTCTTCCTGTTCCTTGCCTTGTCCATCATCATCCTCCTGCTCCTGGACCTGGACCCTACTGCGCCGAGCAAAGTAGAAACAAACAACAAAATCCAGCCCACGCTGCAAAGACCGTACAACTCTTGTGAGAAAAAAGCTGTCCTTGCAGGCAAAAATGTCCTAACCCGAGATCTGTTAGGCTTTGTCCTCCCAAATCCAGCGATGAAAGCTCTGCTGCATTTAAATTGGCAAAGTGACAGGAAGTAAGAAGTCAGAAATAATCCCTAGCTGGATTAGGTTTTTCCTTGAAGGAAGAGAGGCTGATACAAGGCGAGTTTGGGTCATTAGCGATGCAGGGAGATGCTCCAGCCCTGCCTAGTCCTCACTTCATTTTCCTGCTCCCGGGGGCTGCGAGGGGATAAGGACTCCAGAGCCTTCGGCACATGTGTTCATCCTTCCCCACTCCTACGAGGGGATTATTTATATCTGCACACACTTTGGAAGTGCTGGCTGCAATCCACTGGCTCCAGCAGGGCTCCAGTGGTGGGGCTGGCTGTGCCAGCGATGCCACGCGTGCCCCCAGCCCCAGTGCCCGTGGCACGAGCTTGGTGCGAGCTGGTGCAATTCCCTCCCGGCTCTGCTCTCCCCGCTGGATTTCCGACACTTGAGTAGCAATAAAAATAGCAGGGGAGGAACAGAAATCCATTCTGATTAAGCCTCTTTATTCTGAGAGATGCTGAGGGAGCAGGGGTGGCCGTGTGTGGGCCAGCACCACGCATCTTCCGGGGCCAGGGCGGCCGCTCTGGCAGCGGCTGCGTGCCCAGATCCGGGGTGCTTTGCCCACACTTGTGACACTCCCCCAGCGCCTTTCCCCTCCACAGTGACATTTTGACTCTCTAACAGGAGCCAGCTGGGGATCAGTCTCTTCTCCCAGGGAACAAGGGGCAGGACGAGGGGAAACAGCCTCTGTTTGCACCAGAGGAGGTTTAAATTGGATATGAGGGAACATTTCTTCACTGCAAGGGTTTCCAGGTGGTGGAGACCCCAGAGACAGAGGGATTTAAAAGCTGTGTAGATGTGACACGTAGGGACACGGGTCAGTGGTGGCCTTGGCAGCGCTGGAGGAACAGTTGAACACGATGGTCTTGGAGAGCGTTTCCAACATGAATGATTCCACGAGCCTTCCATTCCCTGGGCAGACAAAACGAGCAGGGGAGATGGGGAGGGATGGCACAGGACAGCGAGCACTGTGGCAGTGGCCCAGGGCTCCCAGAGCTGTCCCATGGCCAGCAGCTCCCCCTCCTCCTGATGCTGGGCTGTGTGAGGGGAGCCAGGAGAATCCCTTCCCCAAGGTCACCCAGAGACTGTACATGGAGCGTTCTGCACGGGATGGGAGGAAGGATGGACAGGGAACAAAGGCAGCTGTGGGCAGTGGTAGCCCAGAAGCAATAAAAGAACAAATAGCAGAAGATTAAACCCATTCCACAGTCAGGTCCAGCCGGACCACGCTGAGCCACGAGGAAAGGTTCACTGCTGCTCCAGCCTGCCACAATTTAATTGATTTGATTTAAATCCTTTGAAGAAGAAGTGGATAAGGAATAATGAGGCAAACAGGATTGTAATGCAAATGAAAGAGATGAAAGATGGCTTCAGGGAGACGCTCTTGAAGGTCAGCGCCCAATGCAGAGCTGCTCCTGGTCACTCAGTCCAACATTAATGAGGCTGTGTTCCCCTGGATGCTTTGATGGATGGAGGGATGGATCAGGAGGCAAGCACCAGGATGTCTGGCCTTTAATCCCCTGGCTCTGGGCAGATCATCCTTCACAGCGTGGGGAGGGTTTTACCTGGCTGGCACAGGGACTGGGGCTGCTGCTGCCCGTGTCACGCTGGGTAAGCACACTTCCTAATCGGGTTTCTCCAGATACTCCAATGGAGGCTCTAACTTCAGAATTAATTAACTTCACTATCAAAAGCTGAGTCATTTGTCACAATGGTTTTGTCATTAGCTCCCATAATTAAGGAAAGTGTCACAAAACCAAATGTTTCACTTACACAAGGCAGGAGAGGCAAAGCTCAGGAGTGTTTCCAACATGCTGGGAACGGGCACAGCCGTGGGGAGGGGCTCGGCCAGGCACCCCAAATCCCTGTCCTGGGCTGGGGGAGCCTTCCAGGCATGGCTGGGGGCAGAGGGAAGAAGCAGGGGCTGGGGTTTGGGGAGGGGGCACGGCTGGGCTGCCCAGGCTGGAGGAGCTGCTGGGCTGTGCCAGGGCTGGCTGGGCTGGGCTGGGCTGTTCCCCCAGCCCCAGGAGAGCTGAGGTGCTGCTGGTGACTGTGAGCCACACGAGCTGGGACAGATGAGGATATTTAGCTAACACCCCCAAAGGCAGGAGGAGAAGCCCTTCCCAACACACTCACCCGGTTTCACACGGGCACTTCCTAAACCATCAGAGTTCCTGGATGAAGAAAGGCAGGGATGTGCCAGGCAGCTCTGGGGCTGGAGCAGAGCCTGCCAGAGCACTCAGGACCCCCAAAGCCCCCGGAGCACCTGCAGGGTCCCAGGGGGCCCCAACCCCCTGCCCAGTGCCTCGTTCCCACAGCCCTCACCACTTCCAGAGACCTGAGCTGCTGGGGAGAGCCTCCCCTCGTTAATGAGCAATTAACCGAGAGGCTGAGCCCCCTCCCTCGCCCCCCATGTGCACCTTGCAGTGCCGCTGCAGTCTCCTCTGTGACCCCCACTGGGGCAGCTCCATCCACTGCCCATCCCCAGCTGCACAGCTGCAGCTTTCCACCAAAACCCTGAAACCTCCCAGCGTTTCCTGCTGCTCCAGGACCCGCTGGGGCCCCTCCAGGGGACCCCAGCCCCACAGGACCCCCCATGCCCAGCCCCTGGCTCGTCCCCGGAGTCTTGTGGGCAAAGGAAGCCAAGCCCTCAGGATTTCTTTAAAATTAAATATTTTATTTTTTCATACATGCAGCAAATTGAATCAAGAGTATATGCCCATCTAAAAGGAGGTCTTCATGAGAACCGTTTGACAACACACAGCAGGTAGTCTAGGATGTAGAAAAGTCATCAAATACTTGCAGGTGAAATCAAATTCACAAACACAAACTGTTCAACAATAAACATTTTCTCTTTTTTTTTATCTTTTTTTTTTTTTTTTTTTTTTTCCCTCCTTGTTTTAATTGCCACTTTGAATGTGATCAGAAATAAACAGCTCAGGTGACACTTCCATGCATGGAGCCAGAGGCGTGTGACCACGCAGCCTCACCTGCCCCTGCCACAGCAGAGAAGCCACAGCAGCACTTGGCAGTGTGAGCAGGCTGAACCCTCCAGGTGCAATCCCAGCCTTTGGGAATATTGGGATCGTTGTGCTGGAATCCCCTGGGTTCCTCCCTGGGGTTACAGCTCTGGGACTCACAAGCAGCAGAGCACATCGACTGCCCTGTGCCCGCTCATCTTCTGTCTGTCTGCATGGGCTGGCCACTGCACAAACTCACATTTATTTATTAAATGGATTATATCCATCAGTAGCTCCTTTGGTGATGGGTCTTGTCAGGAGAGAGCTGCTCCGAGCCCCAGCCAGGGGACACAGGCACAGCAGTGGAGTCACACCAAGAGCAGGGCAGGTTCTGCAGCTGCCCCAGACCAGCAGCCCCAGGGGGAACTGTCTGATCCACCCTGTCCCAGGGGAAACCAGCTGAGAGCCTGAAACCACTTACCTGTAGCCCTGGGATGTAATCCAGCCAGGATTGTCAGGATGTGCCATCCTGTGCATGTCCTGTCTCCTCCTGTGCCCTGCCCCGGGGCTCTGGGTCCCCCTCTGCCAGTCCCACTGAATCCTCAGGGACCTGAGGCTGCCCTGGCCCTGCATCCCCAGCAGCTCCAGGAATGGATCTCTTGGGCTTTCTCCACACATCTGTGGAGCACCAGGGACTGAGGGCTCTCCTGAGGCTCTCAGCTCTGAGCATCCTCCCGAAGCTCTGCCTTCCCCATCCAACAGTGAAGATTAAATCATCAAATGACAGCAAACGGTGACTCAAGCCCCGTCACTCTGCCCTTCCTTGGAGGAGTCCACACAGATCTGAGCATCTGTGCAGGGCCAGGCACATCCCACTGTATGTTCCTCCAGAAGAAACAGGCCATCTGGAAATAAGTCTTGGAATAAGAGTTTGGCAAGCAGCAGAACGGACAGTGTCAGGAACACTCAAAGTATGAGTCCCGAGAAGAGGAGCCGGCATTTGCCGTGGGTCTCGGTCCCAAAGCTGCCTCCAAAGCTGCCTGGTGCCACATCCCCGCTCCCCTGCAGCCCCCTCCAAGGACACCCGGTCTGCTCAGCGCCGGCTCCATGCACAAGTGTCACCCCAACACAGACACAGAAGTTCCAAACAGAAAAGATGTGACTCCCCCCGCAGCAGCTCCTGCATCGTGCCCACGGCCCCGGGGTGCCCCTGAGCCCCGGAGACCTTCCAGCAGCATCCTGGACAGACCTGGGAGCGCCTTCAGAGCCAAAGATATGGAAATTAAAAACATTCACCACTGAAGTAATACTAATTCTGCAGCAAGGGGTTTGAAGGTCACGGTAACGCACATGCTCTGACATCAGCTGTGGTCTGCAGAGGATGGCGCGATGTCTTCGGGATGTGCCGGGCTCGGGGGAGCCCTCAGCAGCCCCCCGAGCCCTGGGCCTCACCTGGTGCAGAGCCCCTCGTAACCCCCTCCTCCATCTGGCACAATTTGCAGTTTTTCTGGGTTTGGTTTGGGTTCCTCCAGCCCAGGGCAGGACCCAAGGGCACGGGCTCAGCTCTCAGGCTGGCACAGGACAGTGCCCGTGGCCGGGTGCCGGGGAGGGGACCCTCACCCTGCCCCCAGCACTGGGACAGCGCCTTCGCTGCTGGCAGCCTTTGGTTCTCAAGGAATCAGTAAAAGAAGAAAATAATTTCCAAAGGTAGAGTTTCATGTTTATAAAAGATCTACAGCCTAGAATTTCCTCTGTAGAATTCCTCATGATTGATAAAATCCCACCCATTTCCCTGGGGCCTGGAGGAATGGCTGCATCCAGCAGAACCAGTGCTGGCTCAGAAAACACACCCTGGTCTGCAAACCAGCCAGACTGGGCTGTGACGGGAGCGGGGTGACAGGGACTGGGGCATGCTCACCTGGGGCTCAGCCTCTGTGAACCCAGGAGTCAGCCAGGGCCACCAGCCGGCCACCGACGGGCACTGACTGCCCTTCTCTGCCCTTCTCTGCCCTTCTCTGCCCTTCTCTGCCCTTCTCTGCATTTCTCTGCCCTTCTCTGCCCTTCTCTGCCCTTCTCTGCATTTCTCTGCCCTTCTCTGCATTTCTCTGCC
>NC_031783.1:15438200-15439690 GCF_001522545.3 Parus major | reverse complement strand
TTCTCTGCCCTTCTCTGCCTGTTCCTGCCCTTCTCTGCATTTCTCTGCCCGTTCCTGCCCTTCTCTGCCCTTCTCTGCCTGCTCCTGACCTTCTCTTCATTTCTCTGCCTGCTCCTGCCCTTTCTCTGCCCGTTCCTGCCCTTCTCTGCCTGCTCCTGCCCTTCTCTGCATTTCCCTGTCTGTTCCTGCCCTCACCTGCCCACCCATCTTCTCCTTCCCGTCCTTGCTCCCTCCTGCCTGTTCCTGCCTGCCCCTGCCTGCCCGCACGCCACGGCTCTGCCTCACAAACAGCTGCTGGAATTGTCTCTTCTCATTCAGGATTTTTTTTTTTAATGATGCAGAAGGTCCTGGATTACTGACTAAAACCCCCAGGAATTTGGTGGAAATCAGGGAAATCAAGATGTCTGTGAAATCCATGGGTTTGGAGCCTGGAAGAGAATAGCAGAGGGTGGAAAGTAGAAAAGTTTCCGTTACAAATAGCCCTCAGTGCAGCCCTTTGTTCTTGGGCGTGTTTTCAGTTGGTAAATTGTAAACCAAGAATATAAATGTGTTTTGTTTTGGTAGAATATTAATATCCTTTACAGAGCTGTTACATCTCGACAGTGTCTGTGAAAGATTTATGCGAGTGCTGACAGAGCGTATCAAAACTGCAAACTGTTCCAGATGTTACAAAAAACCCCCACCTCTCACTTAGAAAAAGGTTTGCTGTGATTTACAGGACCTGGCATGGGAGTGGTTGGGAGTGGCGATGCCAGAGCGCGGGGAAGGCGGGTGGTGGGGGATGCTCCGGAGAGCCGGGCTGACCCTATGGACAATGCATTGGAAAAGAGAGGTCTACAAGCAGATTTTTCCACACTGATCAAATATATCCATGTCTTGAACAAAAGGCTCCTCTAAGACAAGCTCACACTCATCGCAAGCTTCAGCACAACGCTTTAAGCGATCGACCATGCTTAGCATTCCACAGCAACGCTTTGGGAGTAGCTGGGTCACTGGGATCTCAGCGTCCCACTGCAAAAATTACAGAGACCGTAGCAATTTGGTATATTTCTGTTTAAAAACTCTATTAGTCACCACCAACTATAGTTCCTAGAAGTATCACTGACCGTAACTGGCACCCCGGACACCTCCGGCTAGGGAAACCAAGCTAGCGAGTGGCACGGACATGGAGCGGCTCGGAGGAGCGGTCGGTTTGGGAGGGGATGTGTCTGCACTGCTAACCCCGGAAGACGAGTGTCCTATGTACAGGGCGACCTGGCGTGGGACAGCGAGGACAGGGCTGCGCCGCGACTACACGTTAATGACAAACTCGGGGTTGGTGTAGGAGAATCCAGCAAACTCGTTCTGGTCCAAGTTCATGATGAAGAGTTTGTCCGTGGGCGTGAGCTCCACCGGCTGCCGGGTGAACTCTTTGTCGAAGTTGGAAGTGTCGCGTTTGTCCTTCTGTTAAACGGAAAGCAAAGAGTTAAACTGGGGAAGGAGTGAGGCAG
>NC_031783.1:15432521-15437440 GCF_001522545.3 Parus major | reverse complement strand
GAGCCAGGCTGTCCCAGCACTCCACACCACGCAGGTTTCCAAGCCACCACCGAGCAGGAGCTCACAGCCCTGTACAAGAGAAGCAGCCCCGCACCAGCAGCAAGAAGAGAAGAACAGTTGAACACACCTGAAACACACGAGCAGGACACAGAGGGACAGGGGAGAGCCGGGGGTGTTGGGAAGGGAAGGGAAGGGAAGGGAGCATCCCTCCTCTCCTGTTGGCTGTGGGAGAGACACGGAGCAGTCCTCAGCATGCAGAACCCTCACTGCAACCAGAGCTCAGCACTGCACAGGAGGAAGGAGCCTGGAGGAAGCAACATGCCTCGAAATGGCAGCAACAGTCACTACCATGTCAAAATTAGCACAAAATAATCAGCTGTAAGAGCTCTATCTGCTTTAAGCTTGACTTTTGAATGATGGCGTGATACGGTGTTAACCAACACTGGTTCATTGATGGAGGATGTGATTTGCTCCAGGGTTCTACAGAGAAAACACACAGCACTTCAAAACCTCCGAGAAGGAAAATTCCACATATGCAACATTTTCTCCTTGCAATTTCTTAAGAAGAGCAACTTTGCAGCGACACCCAAGCCAAAAAAGGGAAGAAAAGGACATTAGTGTCAGGATTAGCGCCGGGAACCTGCAATCAGCAGCGCTGGGAGCGCGTGGGCTGCTCCTCCAAACGCTGCAGATCAGAGAGCGCCTGGCTCAGGGCTGTCCGGCTGTGGGAGGTGACAGGGCCATGGCTGGAGGGGTGACAGCACTGAAGGTACAGCACCAGCACCCCACGTCCTTCACCCACAGCCCCCGGCAGTGGAGGGACATTGGCAGCCGGGAACTGCTCTGCTCTGCCTCCTTGCTAAAGCCAACAGGGACAAAACTCTTCTCCATGTCCCTACACAGGAGAGACCCCAACTCCCTGCTGAGGTCACCTTCCCCTGCCGTGACACTGGTGTGACCCTGTCACAAATTTAACGCCTTGAAGAAACCTGTATTTGTTTTCCATTTTTCCCAGACTTTGCCCTTGAAGTGTGGCCCCACCAGGCCAAGTCCTCGCTGTGTTCTGCTGCACCAGGATCTCCAGCCCTGGATTAATCTGCCAGTTTGAACTGAGGAAAGGAAGTGTGGGGGTCCTGCAGGTCCTGCACCACACCCCACCCCTCATGGCTGACCTCCCACTGCTGTCCTGGTGAAGGACCTGGCAGGAGAGGTGCTGTGTCCTCCCTGCCAGGTCCCTCTTGGCCCAACGGGACACTGGAGCACCTTCATGCCTCAAGCAGGAGCATGGCCAGGACACAGAGCCAGGGCTTCCTGGAGCACCACACCTCAGCTGGACTGAGCCCTGGGAGATGAGCCTTCAGGACCCCTGGGGATGCTTGGAGATTCCACTTGCCATAGGAGACATCCCATCAGGATGGCTTTGGCCTTGGGGAGGAAGATCAGGAAAAGCCAAGGATGATGGAGAAGAGACGAGGTGGGAAGAAGAGCAGGTCTGGATGGAAGTCAAGGAGCCGAGAGAGGAAAGGCAGGAGAAGAGCCAGGTCGAGGCTGTGCTGCGGGGCCTTGGGCTCACGGTGACGCTCCGGAGGACACCGGTGTCCGCGGCTCCCAGCCCGGCCCTGAGCGCTGAGTCCCTCCGGGGCTCCTCTCTCCAGCACAGAGAAGGAAGGAGATGTGGATTTGGGAGCACACAGCAGGAGCAGCGAAGGGCAGACAGGGCGAAGGGGTGAACTTGAGGTGCAGAGTTCTGCAGGCAAAGGGTGGAGCAGTCGGGATGTGAGGACGAGCCCACCTCGATGGCAGAGGGTCCCCAGGGCCGGGTGGTCCCTGGCAGAGCGGCCGTGGCTGTGCTCGGGGTCTCTCCGAGAAGTGGAGCCAGGATCCTGGAGGGTTCTGAGCTCACCACATGGCTCCTGAAGGCCACATCCATCCAAACCAACCTGGGCCAGGACAGCACTGTCCTACCAAGCCAGGAGCTTCTGCTGAGCAGGAATGCTGTGGGATGCTGCAAAGAGGAATGACACATCCACATGTGACGGGTGCAAGTTGCCACCGTGGTCCCCAGCCCTCGGGAGTGCTCAGCCTGGGAGCCCTGGAGTGGGAAAAACCTCCTGCCACTGCTTTTTGGCAGCAGGAAGCTGTGGGAGAGGCTGTGATGTGCCCAGGAGGGGGCTTGGGGCAGCCCACTCCCCTGCACTGCCCTCTCCAGCAGCCCCCCACTCCCTGGGGCCTTGGCTGGAAGCTGAGCACAGCAAAGTGCAGGGTGCTGGTGTCTTACCTTGAATTCTGCCTGAACTGGTGGCAATTTGGCCTCTGTCAAGATGATGAAGAGTCTGGGAGCAGGCAGGGAACGGCTGCGTGGATCTCATGGAGAGAGGGGAGCGCAGGGCACACTCAGGGCTCAAAGTGCCTCCAGCACCGCGTGAATTGACTCTGGGAGGTGTCGAGGATCACAGCGAGGATCACGGGATCACATTGAGGATCACAGGATCACAGTGAGGATCACAGTGAGGATCACGGTGAGGATCACAGCAAGGATCACATTGAGGATCACAGGATCACAGTGAGGATCACAGGATCACGGTGAGGATCACAGGAACATGGTGAGGATCACGGTGAGGATCACAGGATCACAGTGAGGATCACAGTGAGGATCACAGGATCACATTGAGGACCACAGTGAGGATCACAGGATCACGGTGAGGATCACAGGAACACGGTGAGGATCACAGGATCACATTGAGGATCACGGTGAGGATCACAGTGGGGATCACAGGATCACAGCGAGGATCACGGTGAGGATCACAGGATCACAGTGAGGATCACATTGAGGATCACGGTGAGGATCATGGTGAGGATCACAGGATCACAGTGAAGATCACAGCGAGGATCACAGTGAGGATCACGGTGAGGATCACAGGATCACAGTGAGGCTCATGGTGAGGATCACAGGATCACATTGAGGATCACAGTGAGGATCACAGGATCACGGTGAGGATCACGGGATCACAGCGAGGATCACAGGATCACAGCCCACGGCGGAGCTCCAGGGATTGGCTCCCACCGATGTTCGGGACCGCTGGGAAGAACCTTGCAGCATCCAGAGCACAGAGGCTGGCAGAAGTGGAGTCCCAGAGCAGGAGGGAGGCTGACAGGAACCTGTAATCCTTCTTTAGCTGCCCACAGGCGCTCTGGGAGAGCGGGCAGGGACGGACAGATGGACAGATGGACGGATGGACGGACGGACGGATGAGTCACCGGTGCTCGCTGCAGTCTCGGGGAGCGCGAGGCGATGCTGCAGTGGGCTCTGCTCAAGGAGCTCCCCGCGATCCCTGAGCGGCCACACAAACTCCTTCCCAGCCGTGGCTGCTGCGGGAGGCTGTGGGAAATCATCCCCTCCCGGATGGCGCTTCCAGCTCGGCGTTTGGGATGAAGGCAGAGGAAGAGCGAGCCGCGGCTCCGGCATCCCCCAGCAGCCGGGGCGGCTCCCAGCCCCAGCGGTCGGAAGGAACGGCCTCGCTGCACTGCAGAAACTCAGCATTGCCAATCACATGCAGCTTTCTGGGACGTGTTTTCTCACTTTTTATTTTATAATCGGTATCAGAAAAAAATAAATTGGCACATTACAAATCAAGCAGATTGATACAGTGACAGCCCACGAACATCTGCAAGGGTATAAAAGGAAGCAGCGTGATTGTTGTCCTTTCAAGAGGAATTCACCGTTCCTGAAATGTTTCCTTTGATGCCACAAACAAAACTCGGGCCATTTAAATACCTAGCTGCAATTTTTAAGGATAGAAATATGGGTTGAAAAAAGTTTCTCTACACTCTTCCTATCAGAACTCACAATACTGGTCAGAGTTAAGTATCTCCCGTTAAAAATACCATTTTTGACACATTTAAAGCAAAGGTAACAAACTCCATCAATGGCTTTGGCATTTGAAAAGAAGAAAAAGCTTCGTTAGGGAACGGATGTTGGTGGTGTTCACTAGGGTGACCACGGATTCAAAAGCAGCTCCTCCAAATTTCCCGTTTACCACTGGATGTTTGCTTTGATTTTAAAAAAATGCTACTTAGAAACTGCACAATCAGGAGAAATCTTTGCCAACGGCAGCTCTGCCTTCCTGAATAACTTATCCCACCGCTGGGGACCCGGCCCAACAGATCTGTGCAGGGAAGGGGAGCTCTGGTGGGGCTGGACACAGCCAGAGAAGGAGCCAGAACCAGCATCTTGGCTCTGCAGAGCTTTAGGGAGGACACAAACTCCCAATGGTTTCATTAAAAACACTGACTTGCCACTAAGGCTAAATATTAAAATTTCCTGATGATATTAAAACACTAGGAAAATGAGAGAGCAGGAATTAAAGCACATGATGAAGGGATTTCTCCCGGTTGTCACCGTGTCTCTGTTTTCATTCTGTCACCCACTGAGCTGTTCCCATTTTCTACAAACTGAATGTTACAAACGCCCATTTGCAGCGGTTCTTGCACATCACTCCCCTCCAGTGATGCCCCAAATGACAGGAAGACACTTGGAATACGGTCACTCTAGCAGGGAACTAAAGAAGACCCACGGATGAAGTTTTGCAATGGAATGTGTCACCACAACAGCAGCTGGAGCCGGATGACAGATGCAGGGATGAGATCTGCACAGCAACTTAGCTCTTGGCTTGAGGCTTAAAAAACTCAGAGTTAACAAAGGAAAATCCCTCGAATTCTGACTGGTCAATGTTCCCGACGACTTCCTGGTCGGGAGGAGTGAGCACGGGTGGATGGCGAGTGAAAAACCGGTCGAAGTTTTCAGCATTGCGTCCGCACTATGAGAGGGGAGAAAAGAACCGTGGTGGGTGGGGCAGGAAGCGTGGGATGAGCTGGGAAAAACTGCAGAACACACTCTGCTGGTCAGGGGGGCATGGGAT
>NC_031783.1:15430875-15432233 GCF_001522545.3 Parus major | reverse complement strand
GAATGGCACAGAATGGCATGGGATGGAATGGAATGGCATGGGATGGCACAGAATGGCACAGAATGGCATGCAATGGCACAGAATGGAATGCAATGGCACAGAATGGCACGGAATGGCACAGAATGGCACGGAATGGCACAGAATGGCACAGCCAGGGCCCAGCACAGCCCGGCTGTGCCATGGGAAGCAGCAGCAGTGAGATGGGTTGTGGTGGTTCACACCTGGTACCTGCTCCCTGGGCAGTGCCCACCTGGCGTCCCCCCTTCCCCATTCCATCACGTCTGGACTGCTCAGAGCTTTCCTCGTGCTCAGGGAGAGGAGCCAGCCCTGGCAGTGCCCAAGGCCAGGCTGGACAGGGCTGGGAGCAGCCTGGGACAGCGGGAGCTGGCACTGGGTGGGCTTCAAGGTCCCTCCATCCCAAAGCCCTTCTGTGATTCCACGGTTCTGACTCCCTACAGTGCAGTCAGACCACCGTGCTCTGCAGCCTCACAGTCCCCAGCACTGCCAAGCACTCCATTTCATTTTCTTAGCACTCAAAACCAGGCCAGGCTGCACACCCTGATGTGCTGGAGTACCAACAGCAGCAGCTGGGATCAGGTGGATGCCAGGGCACTGCACAGGCACAGAGCAGGCTCCATCCCTGCCTGCCACATCCCATCCCCACGGGGACTCTGCTCCCAGCACTGCCCACTGTCCCTCCTGTCACACACAGCCAGCTCTCTCCAGGCTCTGTCTCCTCACAGGCAGCACCTCCCCGTCCCTCAGGCCTCTCTCCCGTGCCCCAGGGAGAACACAAGCTCCAAGCCCTGCCACAATTTTTCCTGGGCATTTAACTTTCATTTGTTAAGTAAACAGATTTGCATTTTTAATAAACATCAGACTAAATATAATAAAATATTAATGACGAATACATGCAGAAGTCAATGTTTCCCAGCTCCTTCCTCTGCTCACACATTTCAGGGCAGACAACACGAATATCCTCCAGCCTCTGATGGGCTGTTCCTTTGGCAGCTCTGTCTGTCCTTATAGTCAGACACTTGCTCTCCTCCAACCTCTAAACAAAGCTCAAGGGGCAATGTTTGAGTCAATCCAAGTCCAGCTCCAGCCCCTCCAGCGTGGGCAGCATTGGTAAGGCCACATCTTTACATTTCTGGTCTGGCTTGGTGAAACTTCTGCTCCCCAAGGCATCCCTGGGCTCCAACACCTTCCCCAAGCCATCAAATTAACATCCAAACAGCAATTAACTCCTGCAAATGGGAGCTGCCTGCTGCACTGAGCCCAGGAGCCAAAGGCAGGGCCCGAGGAGCCAGGCTGGGCTGGCCAGGGCCACTGGGACGGCACAGACTGGGAGCACTGGG
>NC_031783.1:15426735-15430186 GCF_001522545.3 Parus major | reverse complement strand
CCCACTGTCACTCCCCGTTAGCTCCAGGAAACCTCAGTGCAGCCCACCAGCAGCGTCTGCCAGCTCTGCCTGCCTTTGGCTACAAAGAAATGTGCTGCCTCAGAAAAGAAATAAAAATAAAAAAATCAAACCAGCAACCCCCTCAGAAAGATTGGAAAAATAATCCTGATGAGAGGCTGCCAGTTATTGGAATAGGAAGCACAAATGTATTTTAATATGCATATTGGCAAGAGAGAATTTCTCACCATCACACAATGAGGTAAGAAAGTGTGGATGGAAAATCTGAAAAGTTGAGTCTATCCATGGTATTTCCTGCCCTGCTGCGTGGAATTTATGGACTTTCTGTTTGGATGCAGACAAAATGGATGGGAAAAATCAATAGTTTAAAGTTGAAAACTGAGTTTAGAGGAGGCCCAGCCCCGAGGCCTGGAGGAGGGGAGTTCCAGGCTCCAGGTTTGGCCCAGCCCTGGAGGATTCTGCTGCTCCAGAGCTCACTGTCTGCACCAGCACCTCCCTCACAGCTTCCCCAGATGAAGCTCCTGCTGACTGGACACAGATGCCATCTGAATTTTTACATTTATCTAAAGCCATCTAGTGAAAAATTGTCCTCATTTTAGTCTGATATTAATGTACAGGCATCAGTCCATCCTGACTGGAGAAAGGGGGAGGGTGGGGATTTATCTTACATAAATCCCGGTGTGTCCTGTCTAATATTTACAGCCAGCACAGAATGGCTTTTCCTCCTGAGCTGCAGAAATAAACCTGTCAGCTCCAGAGATGGCCTTGTATTTAATCACTCCCCTGCTTGATTTCAAATAGAGACAAAAGGCACAATAAAATATTTTCTATTGATCCCTGGGATGCAATCAAGGGCCATAAGAAACCGAGGATGCTGCTGCCACCCACCCTCCTTCCCAGTGCCAGGGGAGGTGCTGGGCACCCTCCATTTCCCAGGGTTTTGTCCCAAACCGGTGGCACAGCCACAATCCCTCACTCCAGGCATCTCCTGGGCAAGTCTGACCCTCCTGGTGCTGCCCTGGGCCAGGGAATTGGCTCCTGTCTCCCTGGGGAGGATCAGGGCTCCTCTGGCCACCGCATTTAGGGGAATTTGGGTGTCAGCACCAACTTGGGGCCACACTGAGGGTCCCTGTGATGGTCAGGGGGGACAGTGGTGCCTTTCATTGTGTCTGGCATCCAGTCTGGGATGCTCCAGCACATCCCTTTATCCCTGCTGCTGCCAAAGGGAGCATCCCCTGCAAGGGCTCCTGGTGTAGGACCATCCCTCCCCGAGGGAAAAAGCCAAGATTCTGCTCCTAACACACTGAAAACAGAGCCTGAATCGTCTGGGCAATCCCAGGGAAAGTCTTTACAGGGCCCTGGGTCTCCCAGAGCAAATCCTGACTGGATTATCAGAGGTGTTTGACCTCAGCACATGCACCTGCCCCATGTCAGCCCCTCAATCCTTAAATCCCATCTAATTAGGAAATTACTTATGCAAATATTAGAACTCACCCTGCACAGGCTGAACTAAGGCTACAAAAGCCTCTGTGCAGGGAACTGGTGTTTATACACATCCAGGTCTGTAAGTAGCATTTCAATATTAATTAACTCCAAGCAGTTAGGGGGAAATTAATTTATGCAATTAAAAATTATTAGATTAAAAGCCATTTTTTTTAACCCCCCATGCTGTTGTGAATAATCCTGGGCTCTGCCGTGTGATTTCAGTGCTTTCAAAATGAGACTTTTCAAATCACTAGGCTTTATGTAAAGTAAAAGAGTAATTAGATACCAAAAACAGTAATTATCTCAAGGAGAGACAGGGAGAGCAGGGAAGTGTAAATACACTCCCAGGGTAACTGCAGACCCAGGAAAGGAATTGTTATGCAGCAGCCAGAGCAGGGAGCAGCCAAGCAGAGCCCCACGTCAGAGCCACCACAGACAGCCCAGCCCCTGCTCTGTCTTGTTCCTGACTCTGTGATAAAGGTTAATCAAGCACAAAGCAACACAGCAGCTCCTGGGAATTGCACAGCCCGGGCTGCAGCCTCTGGGCACTGCTGGTGGGAAACGAGCGAGGTTTGGGAGGGTGGGATTCCCTCCCCAGCAACCCCTGCACCCTCCGTGTGTCCCCTCCCCGAGCTGCAGGGGACAGAAATCACAAAGGCTGGCTCTGTGGGGACCAGAGGGGCTGAGCCACCAGCCCAAACCAAACATGAGCTGATGGTGCCTCTGAGAAGCAAAAGGAGGATGAGCACTGGGATGGGGCTCTGCTCCCCTTGGCTGGAGTTCCCATGGACTGCAGAAGGGTCAGGGCTGACTCCCAGCCCTCATTTGCATCTTATTCCTTATTTTGAAGCTCTGGATACACACAATTCCTGCAGCCTGACCTTTATAGATGCTAATTATAAAAAAATACACAGAAAATAGGCTAAAGGCAAGGTGAAGAGCCAGGCCAGCAGCACTGGGCCCCGGTGTGACCACCTGAAGGTGACAAACCCTCGGCCACATCTCCTCTCGTCACCCCCAAACGCTCTGTGCAGGGTCTGAGCCCCATTCCCATCCCTGCTGCTCACAGCTGACACCAAAGAAACAGCTTTTTCCAGCACTGAGGCACTGCTGGAGAAATATCAGCTATCAGCAGGTACCTGAGTTGTCTTAATCCTCCCTAAATCCCAAGTCAGCTGCTGTTAATCTCCCTGTCCTATCAAACAGGGAATTTTCCGGGCGCTGGGTGAAGCGACAGCCGGCAGTGCCCCTCCCCAGGGCCGGTGCCAGAGGGATTTTTAAAGGAAGGAGACATTTAAAACAGGACAAAATTTGCACACTTTCAAGCAGCAGAGCAGTAAGAAAGTGCTTTTGATGGAGTTCAGTTGTTTTTCAGGGTAAAGCACCGATGCTCTGGCCCTGCCCGGGGCAGGCAGTGACACTGGGGACCTGCTCAGGAAGGGAGAGGTGGCTGGAGGGGACACAGCAGCAGCAGCTTCACTGGGAAATGGACACAGAGGTGGGAAATGGCAGAAGCTGTGGATTCAGGAGACAGGGATTTGTCCAGAATAACCCCAGGAAGCCCTGGTGCCCCTTCAGCGAATGCAGGTATGGATCAGGATCCCTCCACAGCTGCAGCTCCCACTTGTAGCTCAGCATCCCTGGCACAAAGGTCGGACCCAGCCCCAGACAGCAAACCAGGGGGTGCACAAACAGCCCCAAACCCTTCCACACCGCTGTACTTTGATACCAGAGTGACAGCTTTCCCTGTAACGCTGTTCCTGCACGGTGCAGGGCCCCGAGATTCCCTTCCCTGCCTGGGAAAGGCAGGCAGGCAGCAGTGCAGAGCCCTGTGCTGCCCAGCTGTGTCTCCCTGCTCCTGTGCAGGGGCAGAGCCGGCTGGCCCTGGTGCTGTGGGCTGGGAGCAGCCCCAAGGACAGCACCCCTGGAGCTCCCTGCAAAGGCACAG
>NC_031783.1:15425798-15426360 GCF_001522545.3 Parus major | reverse complement strand
CACCCCTGCACTGGTGTCAGTGGAAATAAAGTTGGGATTAAAGAAAAGAAAGACCTGGTCAGCTTGAGAGAAAGGGAGGACAAACCCAACAAGACCGACAGACCCAGGAGGACAAAACAGAGAGGCTGCAACACAAAGGGGTCCAGGAGCTGAACGTGTGGAGCTTCCAGCCCTGCAAGCCAGATTTGGGACCAGGACCATGGACTTCTCCTGTCCCAGCACAGCTGTGGCACTGCCGGGTCCCAGGGAATGCCACCTTCCATGGGGACAGAGAACAGGCACCCCCAGGATGGGCTGCACCCACCCAGGGTGGGAGAGGCCCCGGAGGCTCCCTGGCACAGAGGGGACACAGCAGAGGGGACACAGCAGTGGGGCACAGCAGTGGGGACACAGCAGTGGCACAGAGGGGACACAGCAGTGGCACAGAGGGGACACAGCAGAGGGGACACAGCAGTGGCAGAGGGGACACAGCAGTGACACAGAGGGGACACAGCAGTGACACAGAGGACACAGCAGTGGCACAGAGGGGACACAGCAGTGACACAGAGGGGACACAGCAGTG
>NC_031783.1:15421033-15425678 GCF_001522545.3 Parus major | reverse complement strand
AGCAGTGACACAGAGGGGACACAGCAGTGACACAGAGGGGACACAGCAGTGGCACAGAGGGGACACAGCAGTGACACAGAGGGGACACAGCAGTGGGACAGGGGACACAGCAGTGGCAGAGGGGACACAGCAGTGGCACAGAGGGGACACAGCAGTGGCAGAGGGGACACAGCAGTGGCACAGAGGGGACACAGCAGTGGGGACACAGCAGTGGCACAGAGGGGACACAGCAGTGGCAGTGGGGACACAGCAGTGACACAGAGGGGACACAGCAGTGGGGACACAGCAGTGGGGACACAGCAGTGGCAGTGGGGACACAGCAGTGACACAGAGGGGACACAGCAGTGGCACAGAGGGGACACAGCACACTTACAGCCTTTGGCTTGAACGGGGGCTGGATCTCCTTGCGCTCCAGCTTGTCCCAGTCGATGTAGCGGAAGAACGCGTGCTCCTTGATGTCCCGCTCCCCCTCGGGGCCGCAGCCCAGGCGCTTGGCGGGGTGCTTGGTCATCAGCTGGGGACAGCAGCAGGAAACAGTCATGGGGTGTCCCGCTGCTCCCCAAAATGTCCCCTCTGAGAAGTCCCCAGGGAGCTGTTTTTCCCAGCTGGACATCCCAGGACAGCCCCATCAGGGCCCCATCTCCTCCTGACGCCTTTGGGGCTCCAAGGGGAGGACACTGAGGAAGAAGCTGGGGTGACTCAGGCACAGGGAAGGTTGACAATGGCTCATGAGAGCAGACTGTGCAGAGGGCAGGTACACGAGCACTGCTGGGATGGACACATCCCCTTTCCCTCTGGGAATGGAGCTGCTCTGCCAAGGAGCAGCCCCGGGGTGCTGGCAGGGCTCCCTCAGGCCCTGGCTGCTGCAGGGGAGCTGCCCAGCCTCCCTTTGCTTGGCACAAACTTCTCATCATCCACAGACTCAACTCTAAAACCCACTGGTCCTTTCAGATGGAATCTGCCCTCCAAAACCTTCATCAGCCCTGGAGGCAGAACCCCCTCACCTCCGGAGCTGTGGCAGCACAGACACCAGGTGGATTTCTAATGAGAGAGACAATTTTGGGGAGAAATAGCACAAACAGTCCATTACTGCTGTTTATCATCTAAACTTCTCCTCTTCACTGGCGCAAGAAGGGAAAGGGCCCCAGGAATTACGGGCAGCTGTACAACATTAATATCCTGGGGCTGTGTTCAGAGGTCAGATGGAGATTCCAGAGATTCACAAGGTGCTGATAAGGATGGAGAATATGAGCTTTATACCTGCAGCAAAAGCACTGCTTTATTAAGAGCAGGGCAGTCCATCCTGGTGCCAGGGCTGTGCAGAGGCTGAGCCCGGGTCCCAGGGCTGTGAGAGCCCTGGCAGGGACAGGAGCTGCCGGAGCTGGGGAGCTCAGACACCTCTCACCCACTGGATCCAGGTCAGCCCCGCCACCCCAATGGCACAAAACAAACTGGCTCAGGAAAGCCCATCTCAAACAGCTGCAATGGGGCACTGAAAGCAAGGAAAACCCTGAGGAAAAAAAAACAAAACACAAACCTAAAACCCTGAAAACACAAAAAAACCTCTAACAAATACAAGGTGAGAGCAGAGCCACCAGCTGCTCTGTGAGCAAACAGCTCCACATGCCTGGCCTCCAGCTGTGACGGCATCTGCAGCTGGAAGAGTGATGGAGAGCAGCTCCTGCGAGGCAGCACCTCCCTGGAAAGCCCATCTACAAACAGCGAGGGCCTGGCAGGCTCTGCAGGCTGGGCCAGCGATTTTCCAGCCTCTGCTCAGGGTGAGGATGTGATTGGCATCAGCATCAGCCTCGCAGAGCCCATCCTCGAGCAGGGAGCCAGGCTGGAGCCAAGCGGGAGGGCCAGGGAGGGAGGGGCCAGAGGACAGCAAAAACAAAAGCAAGAATATTTTTCCAACTTGCTTTTCGTTAATAATTGAGTTTCCCTTGGCGTTGCAGCACAGGGACCTTTATAAAATAAAAACCCAGCAAGGAATCCCAGATTCCACCTGGGAAGGTGGCAGAGGTGACGTGTCCTGGCCTCTCAAACACAAAACAGGGCAGCACGGACTGGGGAAATGCCACCCAGAACAGCTGTAAATATTCCCAAATACTGCAGGAAACATTCCATGCCTTTGCTATCGGGCAGAGGTTGCTCCAGTTCCCTGCTGGCAGCGCTGGCACAGCCAACACAGCTCCCTGCAGCTCACCAGGACCTATTTCACCGTGTTTTAGGGGAAAACGTAAACAGTTCCCAGCTTACTAAAAAGTTCTGGGATCCCACACAGAGTGGTAATTAAACTTTCTGGTGTGGCAGTTTGGTGGCAGCAAAAAATGTCCTGATGAGGTTCTGAAAGAGCACTAACACAGAGGGAACCACCTCTGCTGCAGAAACCCACGGGAATTGTGGAGAGCCAGCCCTGGGTGCTGCCCCAACATCCTCCCATGCCCGGAGCGAGAAGATGCAGCCGCAGTCCCCGCTCTGATTTACAGCACCCACGTTGTGCCTGATGCAGCAGCAAACAAAGCCAGCGCTGAGCCTGGTCCTGCTGCCCCAGCAGCCCTGAGTGTCCCCCAGCCCCTGCCTGGCCTGGAGCACCCTGGATTTTCCCTTTACATCCCAAAAAACGGCAGCGGGAGGATGGAGATGGTGACAGCCTCCGTGGGAATCCCCCTCCAGCCGCCCGCGCGGTTCCTGAATGAAGGATTTGATTTTCCTGCGTCCTGCTGACTGTGGCAGGGCAGCCACCCCTCCCCATGCCCCATTCCAGGTGGGAGCTCCAGCAGCAGCTTTTCCCCACGGGACAAGTGAATATTCCTCTTTAACAGCAGCTCAGAATCCTGGCAACGCCGGGAAGAGGCTCTGAAATGCCGCAGTGGGAGCGTTAAGCGCAGGATGTGTCATTTGTAGATAGAAACACTATTTTGAGATAGAGAACATTCAGATATTTTCAATATTAACTATTATAAGCAAACATTTCTTAAATTCCTACACAAACACTTATTTATAGCAGTGTGTGGCGCTGGGGGGTGAGATGAGGCTCAGTCCCAAGCGCACACAACAACATCAGGACCTCGCCAGCCTTCATCCATCACATCCCAAACTCAGTCAGGCCCAGGCCAGGAGAGCCCAGCTTGGGATGCTGGGCAAGGCAGAGCTCCACTGCAAATTAAGAGCCAGGATAATGAGAATGCTGCCCTGAGCCCATGGAGACACCACCAGAGCTTCAGGCTGGGGCACCCCCAGGGCAACTTATCACAGCTAAGTGGAAGGATGAAGGTTTTGTGTCTGATCTTAGGAAAGCTATTTGGGAATCACATCCATTTTCCCTGAGCATCATTTTTCATTTCAGGCAGAGGTTCACAGAGCTGTCCTGTCCTCACCTGCTGGGGCACAGGGTGTCTGGGCAGGAACCCTCCCATCCCACCTCCAGCCAGCCCCCCCAGCTCTCTCCTGACCCCCAGGCCAGCCCCAGCCCCCATTTCTGCTCAGGGTAAGGGCACGGAGAGGATGCAGGTGCTGGTTTCACCTGGGTTGGGTACACACACACACAGTAACACAGGTTGTGGTTTCAGGAGGGCACCGGAACCAGAACCCAGCAGTGTCGGACCCTGCTCGTGCCGGGCAGCAGAGGCTGAGCTGGGACCCCCAGGGCTGCAGGCTCCCACTCCCCACACCCCCAGCACAGCCCTTACCCCTTTGCAGATCGCCACTGCCTCCTTGGACATGGACTTGGGGTAGGCGACGTTGTGCTCCATGATGGACTGGAAGAGCTCATCCTCATCTTCTCCCTCAAAGGGGGCCTAGAGCAGAGCAGCCACGGCTTCAGGGGCGCTCAAAGCTCCTGTGTGCTGCTGTGGGGCCACCCAGCCTTGTCACTGCCGTCCCTGTGCCCCAGGGCCACCCCCAGGTGACACCAGCCTTGTCACTGCAGTCCCTGTGCCCCAGTGCCACCCCCAGGTGACACCAGCCTTGTCACTGCCGTCCCTGTGCCCCAGTGCCACCCCCAGGCACGGTGACACCAGCCTTGTCACTGCAGTCCCTGTGCCCCAGTGCCACCCCCAGGTGACATCAGCCTTGTCACTGCAGTCCCTGTGCCCCAGTGCCAGCCCCAGCTCAGGGCCCTCCACATGGATGGGCAAACGCCAGGGCAGGCTGTGCTGACAGGGAACGTGACCCAGCCCGGGGGAATCCATTCAGACTCCATTACCTGGCCAGCCAACATCTCGTAGAGCAGGACTCCAAACGCCCACCAGTCCACAGACTTCCCGTAGGGCTGGTAAGCGATGATCTGCAAAGAGCAACAGCAGCATTACAGCCCTGTGGCACAGGGAAAAGCCATCCCAGCTGGAGCAGGGGCTGGGGCTGTTCCCTGGGACACGTTTCAGCACGGAATTCCCTCCCTGAGCCCACTCCGGGTCCCTCCCCTCGCTCTTTGCAGCGCCCTGGGAAATTCAGGTGTGAACAGGTCGTGCCATGGAGGCCTTGAAAAGGAAAGAGCACTGAAAAGAAATTCCCTGTCCTGTGCAGCCCCTGCTGCTGGTTCGGGAGGGTCACAGCCAGCAGGTGACAGAGCCCAGGTGACACAGCCCAGGTGACACAGCCCAGGTGACACAGCCCCAGTGACACAGCCCAGGTGACACAGCCC
>NC_031783.1:15414934-15419689 GCF_001522545.3 Parus major | reverse complement strand
CCAGGCTGTCACCTGGGCACGCAGAGCTGTGCTTGGAACAGGAGAAGGCCCAGAAATGGCTCAAGCAAACCCCAGGACAGTTTGACCCTGGAGCCACCCTGGCCTGAGCACATTGCAGCTCCCTGGAGGATGAGGAGGCACAGAGCAGCAGAAGGGCCCAGGCCACGGCACCACAACCACAGAACCCTGTTACTGTCCCCAAACACAGTGGGATGGATCCCTGAGACCCACGGGCAGGCTTCAATGCCTCTCCTGGGTGCCAAGGTGATTTGAATCCTAATTTCACATTTGCTGCTTTTCTTTTGGAAAAAGAGGAATTACAGCAAGGAGAAGAAAATAAGAGTTGAAGTGAAAACACTTGGGCAGACACATGGGGAACTGGTCATTTGTCCTGCTTTGAAGGAGCATTAATCACCCACAGAGAGAAGCTCTGCACCAACAGCAGCAGTGTTAACCCTGGTGGGGTGAGGGATGGCACACACAGATGCAGAAATGGGAAACCTCACTGCAAACACAAGGTGGTTTAGCACACCAGTGCACTGATGTCCTGTCAAAGAGAATCTCTCTGATATTAAGAAGAAATATTAATTTCATCTTTGCAAATTCAGCAGAGACAAGAGTTTAGAGTGATACTTTGAAGTGAAGGGAACAGACATTTGAGAATAATTACTCCTCTGAATTCCACAAGTCTGGCACTGAAGCGTGCCCATGCAGCACTTCATGGAAGTGCCATGTGTGACTGTGTCACATCAGCAATAACCAAATGCAAAGTCATTTCTGGGGGATCCAGAGCCATGGACGGAGAGCCTCTCCCCATCAGACACACGTCCCCTCACTGCACACAGTGATCTAAGGATCTCCACTCCACATGGAAATATTCCCCACTGATAATTCCCTGTTTCTCACGTGCTGGAAGCTTCTATCACGCAGGGAGGGGCAGAGCTGAGCCCCTGGGTTTGTCATTTCCAGGAGAACACGTGAGGAGCAGCCTGCAGTGGGTCTGAGCGTGCCAAGGACAGAAGAGGCACAGAGCTGGAGCAGGATGGACACGGGAAAAGCCCCCAGACGGGGAAAACACCCTGCAGGGAGAGCAGCACCAGGATCTGCTGCTCTTTGAGGTGGAAGCAGGACACAGCACAACAGGGAGGCACATTCCCTTAGGGGGACGGACAGTGCCCAGGGCATGAACCCTGCAGGCAGCTGGTGAATTGCTGGATGTCCCTGTTTGGGCTGGAAAGCTGCCCCAAGCAAGGCCACCCCCGGGAGGGAGCAGCAGGGATCATCGGGCGCCGTCCCCGTCCCTACCTCGGGCGCGATGTAGTCGGGAGTGCCACAGAAGGTCTTGGTGGTCACCCCGTCCCAGATGTTCTCCTTGCACATGCCAAAGTCGGCGATCTTTATGTGCCCCTCGCTGTCCAGCATCACATTGTCCAGCTTCAGGTCTCTGCAGGGCGAGAGCAAACCTGTGACACAGCGCCAGGCTCCAGGAGCTCCGAGCCCACCTGCGTCTCACACCCACACCCTCCGCAGGACAGAGCTTGGGGAACGAGCAGAAAGGAGTCAGAGATCTGTCAGGATGGAGTGCTGATTTTACTTCTAAACCACAGGAATGCCGTGCTGGGCACGGGGCTTTGAAGTGTGTGATGGAAAACGCTCCTCTGGCAGGAGACGGATTTAATTGATTCTTTTTCTTTCGCTCCCGTGAAAATCAAAGTGCACTTAGAGCTCTTGTGATGGAGAAGCACCTACTCAGCACAAGTCCCTGCCTCACCTGTGCTCTGCTCCCCCTGAAACACAAACCAGCTGTGCTTCCCTCTGCTCCTCGCCCCCAGAGTTCCTGTTGGTGTTGGTGGTACCCAACCTTTGCACAAACTGGATCCAACCGCTGATCCCTGGATCCAAATCCCAGCCCTGAGCCACCACTCCAGAGCTGGATGCTCCAGCCTCAAGGACACTTTTGTAGCAAACACTGGGTATTTTGGTGCTCTTTATACATTCTTACTGGGTTTAAGGCTGTATTTTCTAATTATCATGTCAGTGCTCAGAACCCTGACAGGCCAAAGGCAGACGGACACGAGCTGGGATTGGGATTCGCAGGAAGGAAGGAAGCGGAGCCACTGGGGACCAACAGACCTAGAATCTCTCCGTAGCAGCTGATGGCAAAAACCAGCCCTCACGTCAAGTTCGTTCCACTCCTTTCATCTTTAGCATCTCCTGACTCCAGCAGCACTGCTGGCATCTCCCTTTGCAGAGCACTTAATGGTATCTGACACTCATTAGGATGCTCTGCTCCACCCTGGGCTCCGGCAATTCTCCCAAGCAGGGAAGAGCAGTGAACACTGGTTTCAGAGCTAAAGCAGCAGCCTGTGAGCCTGGTCCTGCACATGGCAGTGACCCAGCTAGCTCTGGGTGCTGGAATCAAACTGGGAATGGCAAAGAAGCCTCAGTGGCTGCAGCAGAAGTGACAGAATGGCACCGCAGAGCTCGGAACAAGGCACTGGCAGCGCTGACTCCGGTGCCAGTGGTGAGAGAGCAGTGCCCTGCAGCCAAACCCGGGGCTTGGAGCTGCTCCAGGCTGCCAGGGAGCATTGGTGTTGTGTGGAGAGGAGCACATGGAGCAGGAGAGAACCAGAGCTGCCTTCCCATGAAGCGGGGAAAAGCAGGAACCTCCCCCAAAGCAGGGGCTCCCAGCTCCCTTTTGGGACACAGCACGTGCCGGTGGCTGGACTCAGCGATCCCACAGGACTTTTCCAACCTCAAAGATCCTGTCATTCCACCTGTGGGCAGTGCCCAGACCCCATCCAGGGCAGGGCAGGGCTGGGGGCTCCTGCTGGAGCTCAGGGGAAGGCAGGGAGGGGGGCAGGGGGAGGAACACGCTCACCTACCGATAAATGATGCCTTTGCTCTGCAGGAAGAAGAGCCCGATGGCTATTTCTGCTGCGTAGAATCTGAAAGAGGTTTGAAAGGAAGACTGATAATTAAAGGAGATAAATGAAAACCTTCCCAGCTGGGTGGCAGCGAAGGAAACGCGTCAGGCAGATGTGACCAAAGGACACGGCAGGGAAATTCCAGGGAAGGATGACAGGGGGATGATCCGAGGCTGGCTGCACTCGCAGCGGGCAGTGATGCTGCTGGGGGCTGGCACTCCTGCTTACACAAATGCAGCAAGAGCTGCCTCCTTCCCCCAAGGCTGGCTCAGAACAGGCTCCCTGCTCCCAGAGCCAGCAGGTACTGCCCCGCTGGTGCAGCCCAGCAGGCTCTGCTCAGTGTTTGTGGGGTTTATGTGAGCGTCTGAAGGCTTTCAGGAGCACATCCTGCTCTGTCCAGCTCTCAAGAACAGGAGCCAAAAGCCCCTGGCTAGCATTTGGGTTGGCTGTGCCGGCAAAGGAGCCAAAACCCAACAATCCCTCTGGTCCCCTGGGAAAGGGGATAGAGCAGAGGCCTGGTGTCTCCCAGAAAGCCTCCAAACCTCCCTGCCTTGTGCCTTTATTTACCTGAATTCATCTATTCAGCTCAATGACTACCAGTACAATGTACCCCAAGGCTGAGGTGGAGGCACCAACATCAGGCAAAGAGTTCTTCTGCATCTTCCCATTGCTGATTTCTGCCCAGGAGCAGAGGCTGTGCCTCGGGCTCTGTCCCAGCCCTGTGACCCAGGTACAGCCCACACCTGCCCAAAGGTACCAAACCACTGCACTCACACAGCGTGGGGCTCCTTGAACCTCCCGACCTGCTGGATCTGGTACATCAAGTCCCCACCGTTCACGTACTCCATCACAAAATACAAGCGATCCTGAAGGAAAGAAAAGCAAGGAATTATCAGCAGGATTATCAGAGCAGGGAACCTGCAGGGGTCACAAACAGGAACCACGGTGACGGTCACCAGCCCTGTCCTCCCCGTGGGCTGCAGGGGACACTGCTCACAGAGCCCCTGGGTTCTAATTCCTTGGGAATGCTCAGGACTGCAGCTCTGCCCCTCTGCTGGCAGATCCACTGAGGAGGCAAGCAGAGGAATCCCCAAACCAGAGCTTTTCCCCAAACCAGGAATACATTTGCTGCTCTTGACAGAAGCCATTTTTAGTGTTGCTCTGCAGGTCCTCGCTGGCATTTCCCCAGGCACTCCATGGCTTCAGTCAGGGATGCACAGGAGGCAGGGGCAGTTCCCACAGGGACCAAACCCATCCACGAGCACGGGACCAGGCAGCAGGAGGGATGTGTGACACTGCCAGCTCTCCCAGGGCAGCAGTGCTGGGGCTGCACAGGTCTGCAGGGGTGTGCACCCCTCTGCTCACTCCTTCCTGCCCGGCCTGAGGGGTCACTCTGCTCGTGTTCACACCGGGTTAAGGGAGTCCAGAGGAACCCAGGAGAGCTGGAGATGTTCACCTGGACAAGAGAAGGCTCCAGGGAGAGCTCAGAGCCCCTTCCAGGGCCTAAAGGGGCTCCAGGAGAGCTGGGGACAAGGGCCTGCAGTGCCATGGGCCCTCAGTGCTTGAGAGCCCAGTGACAGCCCCAGGCTGCCCCATCCCAGCCAGGAAGGAAGGAAGGAAGGAAGGAAGGAAGGAAGGAAGGAAGGAAGGAAGGAAGGACACAGAGGCTGGAGCACTGCAGGAGCTGCAGGTTGGCAGCATTACATAATAAATAAAAAAAATTCCCATTGCTCATTTCCTCCTTAAATAATCCTTGCCCTGCTTTTCAGACAGGAAGGACAGGGAGCCCATGAGAGACGCAGCTGGAGCACTGCCATAACCAGGGCTG
>NC_031783.1:15413994-15414439 GCF_001522545.3 Parus major | reverse complement strand
ACTGGGGTGAGCAGCTGCTGCCCCCAGCACAGCCCCCGGCTGTGGGGCAGCCCCAGGGGATCAAGGACAGCAGCACAGGGGCAGTGGGGCTGTGTAAAACACGTGGCACTGATGGGATGGAGAGAGGAATTCGGCTTTTCCGCTGCCTCGGGGTCGGGGAGCACCCCGTGTGTGAAGGACAGCCCCGGCAGGGCCGGCCAGCCGCGTGTGGCAATGTCACCTTGAGAGCCACCGCCCCGGCAGTGCCCGTGACAGAGCCGAGCAGCGCCGGGCTCGGCTGCAGCTGCCTCCTAAATATATCGATCTGCTTCAAGGAGGAAGAATATTAAAAAGACAGGCTCTTGAAACAGCCAGCTGAGCTCTAAAAGCAGGAGCTGAGCTGTCCTGGTTGGGGTGGGGAAGGGAAGGCTCAGGGGAGCGGGCAGGTGCCTGGGATGCAGGGATA
>NC_031783.1:15410217-15413694 GCF_001522545.3 Parus major | reverse complement strand
CAGGGATAGAGGGATACAGGGATGCAGGGATAGAGGGATGCAGGGATACAGGGATGCAGGGATGCAGGGATGCAGGGATGCAGGGATAGAGGGATGCAGGGATAGAGGGATACAGGTATACAGGGATGTAGGGATACAGGGATAGAGGGATGCAGGGATACAGGGATAGAGGGATGCAGGGATACAGGAATACAGGGATACAGGGATGCAGGGATGGATGGGCACGGAGGGCTGGCCCAGCTCCTGCTGCTGCCAAGGACAGCTCAGTCCAAGTCTGGAGCATCCAAACTCGCTGAGCAGCAGCAGCACAGCTCAGAGATGTAAATCCACTGCAGAGCCTGGCATGGAGCTGGTGACACTCCCCCTTCCCTGGGCAGCCAAGGCGACACTCCCAGGGCTCCTTCCAGTGCCCTTCCAATTAACTGCTCCATCCCTGCCTGGCTGCACGCTGGGGCAGAGCCAGGACCACAGCCACACTCCCCATCCACACCTCACTAGAAACTGGGAGAAATCCTTCCCTGGCAGGGTGGGCAGGCCCTGGCACAGGGTGCCCAGAGCATCCCTGGGTCCCTGGAAGTGTCCCAGGCCAGGCTGGATGGGGCTTGGAGCACCTGGGATAGTGGAAGGTGTCCCTGCCCATGGATGATCTTCAAGGTCCCTTCCAACCCAAACCACCCCGGGATTTATCGTGTGTGTTTGTTCTGTGGTTTATCATGTCAGTGTGGCTGTGGCTGACCCAGAGGTCACAGCAAGGGCACAGCTCACCTGGGGACACCCAGGGACCCCCAGCTCACCCCCATCCCAGAGCCCAGGCTCTGACCTGGGGCCTTTCAGGGCACCCCAGGTCCCCCCAGCACAGGCACTGCTCACCCTCCAGCCCCAGGCAGGAGCTCTCCCCTTGCTCATCCTCCCTTTTCCATCAAAACGCAGATTTAGGGCTTTTCTCTCTCCCGAAGCCGCTGAGCCAACAGCCCCGGCAGAGAATTGTGCTCTGGACTGTGCTCCCAGAAATCAAAGTGCTTTGTGCCAGCGTTTGATAATACACCCTGCTATACATTTTGATTACATTACAAATACGATTACTATTAAGCTACTATAGGTCTGCCAGCAATAATCCCGCGCTGACTCACTTGAGATGCCAGGGAGATGCTGTGTGAAATAGCTGCTCCTGCCACATCCTGATTGCTGCGCTGCAAAGCCGGGCCGCAGGCTTTAAATACACTCAATGTGTTTGGTAAATGAAATTTCTGGGATAATATTAAAATGTAATCCTCCTGGAAAGCATTGTCGTGGTTCTAAAGGACTCTGCTGATTCCCACTGACGTGTACCTGGACATTCTCATTCACAGGCTGCTCGAGGGCCGGGCAGGGATTGTATTAAACGTCCCCTGTCCCCCTCTCCACCCCTGACTCCCACAGACCCAATCACACACCCATGGAAAAGTGGATTTCCTGCAGTTTGGATTAGGTTTCTCCCTGTGCTCAGGGCTTTGATCAGAGGAATGAGTCCTGGGAAGAAGTGCAGCACTTTGCTATGGAGCCATAAGGGGTGCAGTGGGCTGGGGGCAGCTGAGGGGCTGGGAAATGACCTGCAGTGGCAGCAGCAGTCCCTGATGAGCACATCTCAGGGTGCAGCTATTGTGCATTGCAATTCCATGTCACGCTCCCACGTTTTGGTCCTGGAGGCACTTTTGCCAGTGGACTGGAGAAGGTGTGAGGCTGCCAAGGCACACAGCACACAATTGCTTTGGCAAGTGCAGTGATGTACAGAGAACATAAAATCCTGGAATGGTTTGGGTTGGAAGGGACCTGAAATCCCATCCAGTGCCAGCCCTGCCATGGGCAGGGACATCTCCCACTGTCCCGGGCTGCTCCAAGCCCCAGTGTCCAACCCAGCCCTGGATCCCAGTCCAACTTTCCAAAGTGTCAGGGCACCACGGCCCTGGTGGGGAGCAGCAGTGGCAGCAGCCTTACCATGGTCTGGAAGCAGGAGTGGAGCTGGGTCAGGAACGGAGGCTTCCCCGAGAGAGCCAGGACGCGTTTTTCCACCATCGTGCACTCCACGTCATCGTCCTGGATCACCACGTCCTTCTTCAGGATCTTCACAGCGTACAGCTCGTCTGTGCCCTTCCTCTCAGCCAGCATCACCTGCACGGGGGACAGGAGGGGTGTCCAGCCCCAGGGACAGGAGGGGTGTCCAGCCCCAGGGACAGGAGGGGTGTGCAGCCCCAGGGACAGGAGGGGTGTGCAGCCCCAGGGACAGGAGGGGTGTGCAGCCCCAGGGGATGTGGATCCATGAGGGACAGGAGGGGTGTGCAGCCCCAGGAACAGGAGGGGTGTGCACCACGGGGGATGTGGATCCACCGTGCCCCGGGCTGGAACAGGCACAGCCCCTTGTCCCCTGAGGAGCTGCAGCTGCCAAACCACAGAAAGCTGCCAGGACTCGTCCCAAAAGCGTTTAGGGACTCTAGGGAGTGACACATCTCCTCCCTCACCACCTCCTCTGGAGGAGCCCACCCGAGGGGTTTGATGACATCTGAGCTCACCCTCCAGCACCCCTCACCCCTGAGTCAGGGGCTGGGCCCTGGGGAGGGTGTCAAGAGGCTGAACACAGAGCCCACAGATTACAGGTGGTAAATATTTAAAGTGGAGAAGAGTTAGTCTCTAGAACAGTAAGAAAAACCCCTCATGGTTGTCTCTGCCTGCCCCCCTCCCTCCACAGCAGAGCAAACCCCAGACGTGCTGGTTCATCACCCAGCCAAGGCCCCTCTCAGCCAGGAGAACCCATCCAGCCTCCCATTCCCAGCAGGTTTATTTATTGCAGCAGATGGGATTCACTGCTTCTGCTGGTGCAAATCCCTCGGGCTAATCCCATCAGCCCAGCCAGGGTGCCCTGCCCGACCCACCACGCTCCATCAGCCTAAGCTGCTCCTTGGGCTGCCAGCAAATAAAAACCCACTCTGAAACCTCACTTGGGTTGTTTTCCCTCTCACACTCTCCCATCCCCTCGGACTGGAGTGCTGGGTGGGAATGAATTGCTTTTCATTTGAAGGAGTCGGCAGAAATCCTCCAGTCACATCAGGAACGGCAGCCCGGGGGTTTGGGAAATAAATTAGGGGAAGCCAACATCGATAGGGTGGAACTGAAATGTGCTTCAGGCTGGGGCAGACGGGCACAGAACAGGTCTCAGGGTGACTTAGAGACACCAAGGAGAGCAGAATTAACCCTCCCCTGCTCCACAGGCTGCGGGGACAGCCCCGCCCCGGAGGGCTTTAACAGATGGACGTGTGGCACTTGGGGACAGGGGTGGTGCTGGCACTGCTGGGGCTGCACTCAGTGCTCTCACAGGGCTTTTCCCAGCTCAGTGACTCGGATTCCATCCTGTGACACAGCCCGAGGATCAGGGATGGTGAGGCAGGGGACACAGCCTGAGGACCGAGGTGCCACCCACTTGTTTGGGTGCAGGTACCAGGGACA
>NC_031783.1:15396968-15409595 GCF_001522545.3 Parus major | reverse complement strand
GGCACAGGGACAGCCCTTTGTGAGCAGCTCGGGCACATTCCCGGTTCCTGAGGGAGCCTGGCTGTCCTTGACACGCTGCCTGTCAGGTTTAGCTGGGACTGGCACTGGGGCTGCTCAGTGCCCTGGAGAGCTCTGACATTCCCATTCCCATGGCTGGGGTCACACGCTGGCTCATCCTGGCAAGGCTGAGCCGTGGGTGTGTCAGGGACTTCAGGATGGGATTTATTCACCTGCTGATCCCTGAAGAGCACTGGGAACCCCAAGCAGCTCGTTGTGATGCTGGAACCCAGCAAGGCACGGGCACTGGGAGCAGCTGGGGCTGTCCCTGGATCCCTGGCAGTGTCCCAGGCCAGGCTGGACAGGGCTTGGAGCACCTGGGACAGTGGGAGAGGTCCCTGCCCAGGGCAGGCTGGTACTGGGTGATCTTTAAGGTCTCTTCCAGCCCAAGGCATTCCCTGTTCCTGTGCCAGGGCAGCACAGCTGCCTCACAGTGTCTGCACCTCTGCCCTCCCCTGTGGCTCTGCCCAAACAGAACTGCTTTGCTTCACTGCCTCCATTTATCACCATTTCACACAAGCTGAGCTTCACAAGGCACCACACACAGGTGCTAAAACCAGGGCTAATTTTAGGTGATAAAAGCAGAAGTGTTTTAGCTGCTCAAAATCGGTGGAAAAGAAGTAGTAACCAGTCCAGGAACGTATTTCGAGGGAAAATTAAACCTGTTACCTGAGAGTAAGAGCATTAATCCAATATCAGTTATATTCAGACCTGCCTTGCCATCCAGCACCCTGTCAGAGGAGTTAACTGGAGCAGGGAGCCTCTGAGCCCGGCATCTGCTCCTGCCCCAAAGGGACCGTGCTGAGGACACGGCTGTCACCCCGCTCTGCAGCGCTTGGCTGGGGTACCCCCATAGCTGGGAGGAGTGCTGGGGGCTGTCCACGGCTGTGAACGGATCATGGAGCATCCCCAGTGCCAGCCCTGAGCACGGCTGAGCCAGCCCTGCTCCCTGGCCTGGGAAAGGCAAAAGGACAAAAGGACTGTCCAGCTGCTGAGCCTCAGCTGGGGACACCTGCAGAATGGCCAGGTGTGAAGTGTGTGCCCAGGAGGGAACCAGCCTCCTCCTGAGGCACATCAGGGCTGGATTCCCCTCTCCTGCATTCCAGAATCCCAGAATCCTTTCGCTTGGCAAAGACCTCCAAGAGGATTGAGTCCCACCTGTGCCTGATGCCCACCTTGGCACCAGCCCAGTCACCAGCCCTGTCACCAGCCCTGTCACCAGCCCTGTCACATCCAGGCCTTCCTTGGACACCTCCAGGGATGGGCACTCCAAACTTCCCTGGGCAGCCCCTTCCCGAGCCTGACCATCCTTTCCAGGAAGGAATTCCTCCTGATGTCTGAAGGAAGAAAGAGCCAAGTGTCTGTGGCACAGCCCAGAGCTCAGGGTGGGGATGGGATGGACCCAGCCTGGCCCACATCCTGCTCTCCTGCCACATTTCACACCCAGGGCAGGGCAGGGCAGAGCAGGGCACAGCCTGAAGGTTATCACAGCCCAGGAGAACTCTCCCACCGTGCTGGAACCAGAGCTGCCGTGGCCAAAGGCTCCACCCTGCTCAGCAAAACAACACAAACCCCCAAAATCCTGACAGCTCCAGAGCACGACAGATTGATTAGCTGAAAAAATATGAGCAAGCCACCTAATTTCACTTTCCTCTATTTATAATACAGCAAAGCAAACCCAGGGTGGGCTGTGCCAAGCGCTGCCTCCCTCCGTGGGAGCGTCCCCCTGCCCGTGCCAGCGCCGTGGAGCCACCACCAGCCACAGCCCCGGGCAGCCCACGGGGACCCCAGAGCACCAGGGGCATCTGTGAAGCGGGGCTGAGCCACACCGAGCCAGGACCACACACCCCCAGGGCCCTCTTTTCCAAGGCAGATCCATTTTCCACCCCCTGAGCGCGGCTGCCTGGCTCGGGGGATCTCCATCTGCCAGCGCACTCGCTGGGAAGCAGATTGCATTCTTTTTTAACTTTTTATTGGTGCAGAAAAAAGCTGATATTTAACTTGATTTATTCCTGTAATACAGAGTATTTGTTTGGGAATGCTCCAGCATGAGAACTGGAGATACTCTGAAGGCAGAGAGAGCGAGCTTGCCAAACTCCGCCGAGGCCAAGGCGCCGGAACCCCTGAGCCTGGACAGCCGAGAGGAGAGACAGAAATGCTGAGCTGTGGTGCCGAGCTCCTGGTGCCAAAGGGTTAAAGGACACAGACAGAGGCTCGCTAAAACAGCGTGCCCGTGGTCCAAGAGCCGTGAGCCAGGCACAGGAGCAGGTGCCAGCCCTGGAGAGGGAAGGACACGGTGCCAGCCTGGAAGGATGGCAGCACCACGGGCACAAAGAGCTGCTGGGCACAGCGGGGCTGGGGAACCGCGGGGAGCCGGGCTGTGCCTGCTGCAGCCACCTCTGCCTGGCTGCTCCCCAACATCTGGCACCTCTGGAGGCGCAGGAAGGGGGATGCAGCACCTGGGGGTCCCCGAGGTGCCGGGGTACCAGGGATGCCTGGGGAAGCGCAGGCACACGTGAGGGCGAGGCTGCATCCACCCGGAGGAACCAACGTGCCGTTTTAATTAGCGCTAATTAGCATATTTATAACATTCTGTTCCAGGGAACAGTTTCTGTCACACATTCCCTTACATAAGCCGGAGCCGACTGAGGAGTTTGCTAATGTTTCTCAAATTGAAGGGAAGAAGGCGGCGGGGGACACGGCGCAGCCACGGAGTCTCCAGATGCCGGGCAGGGGCTTTGAAAGGGATGAGGTGCTGGGAGGGAGGGCAGAGGGGACATGGCAGAGTGAGAAATGCTTTCCTGCAGCCCAGGATGCCAACCCACAGCACAGGGTGCCACGCCGAGCTCGGGGCTGATGCTCTGGGGGCTGGGGAACCCTCAGACCCTCCCCGTTCCCTGTCTGGCACAAGTGCTGCCGTGGAGCTCTGAGCTCTCCACCTCTGGAAACGGAGCTGGGACCTCCCAAAGCTCCAATGCCAGCAGAGGGCTGGGGAAAGAAGGGATGCTCCTGCTGCACCCCTGTGCTCAGGGGAGCATCCCTCTGCACCCTCCTCATCTCTGCTGCCTGCCCGAGGAATGAGCCTGCAGGCACAGCAATATTCCCTGCAATTAAGGCAATTCGCTAATGAGAGCGGGGCTGGGCCAGCCATCACAGCAGCAAACGCTGCACCCACCTCCTGCAGAGCCTTCCCTGCACCGGGATCCCGAATGGAAATCAAGAGAATTGGCAAGACCCCAAGAAGAATGAAGGCTCCAAGTCACATAATTACCAGGAGAATGAAATTCTGCTACTGCTCACAACCGGTCTGGGAAGTTAATTAAAATGTTCCCATATATTTGTAATTATTAGAGAAGAAGAAAACCCCAACCAAATAAAAAAGAGCTTTGAAGACACAGCTCATCCCCAGCTTCCCAAAAGGGTGGGTTTTGTGCTGTTCTCATCAGACACCTCTGGTGTTCCCTGCTGTGATGGGGGGAGCCAAGCTGGGCTCCGTCAGCCATGGTCAGTGCAGACAGTGCCCAGGGGTACCTCACCTTCCCAAAGCTTCCCTTCCCCAGCACCATCAGGAAGTTGAAATCCGAAAGCTTCATCCGGTCCCGGCTGCCGTTGTTGTCTAATTTGGAAATGGCATTTCTTGTCTTCTCATCCGCAGCCTTGGAGCCCGTTCCAATCTTGGCTCTCTGCAAAGGCGGAGATGGGGCAGGGAGGAAGAGAAAACATCACTGATGGGGCAGGGAGAACGGGCATTTCAAACCCAGGGGTGCTCCCAAAACCCCACCTCAGCTGCTCTTCCCCAGCTCAAAAACCACCCTGAGCTTTGGGAGCCTTTTCCATGGGCACAGCACCGGGAAAGGCACCGGGGAAGTCACCGGCACCTGGCACCGCTCAGCTTCATCCCAGCCACCCTCTGCCCGAGGCCACGGGACACAGCGGCTGCCACGCCACCCTGCTCCGTGTCCAGCTCATCCAAAGCATGGGAAACAGGCCTAAAAAGCTCTTTTGGGGCAAAAACTGGCTTCTGTCTCTTACCTCACCAGAAAGGGAGGGGTGAATATAAATGTATTAAGGTAAAACATGGGACTTTTTGTGCAGCTCCCCATCCCTGACTGCCCTACGGTCCCTTCCACTTGGGATATCTGTGGTGGGGTCTGACACTGGACGGAATCACAGACAAAGGCACAAATCCCTGTGGAACAGTCTGGAACAGAACGCCCCCCAAAGGGACAGACAGACGGACAGACAGCCCCTCCTGTCCCCTGGACAGACAGACGGACGGACAGCCAGCCCCTCCTGTCCCCCAGACAGACGGACAGCCAGCCCCTCCTGTCCCCCAGACAGACGGACAGACAGCCCCTCCTGTCCCCCAGACAGATGGACAGACGGACAGCCAGTCCCTCCTGTCCCCCAGACAGACAGACGGATGGACAGCCAGCCCCTCCTGTCTCCCAGACAGACAGACAGACGGACGGACAGACAGACAGATAGACAGACAGCCCCTCCTGTCCCCCAGACAGACAGACAGACAGACAGCCCCTCCTGTCCCCCAGACAGACGGACAGCCAGCCAGACAGACAGACAGCCCCTCCTGTCCCCCAGCAGACAGACAGACGGACAGACAGACAGATGGACAGACAGCCCCTCCTGTCCCCAAACAGACAGACAGACAGACAGACAGATGGACAGACAGCCCCTCCTGTCCCCAAACAGACAGACAGACAGACAGACAGACAGACAGACAGACAGCCCCTCCTGTCCCCCAGCAGACAGACAGACAGACAGACAGACGGACAGACAGACAGTCCCTCCTGTCCCCAAACAGACAGACAGACAGACAGACAGACGGACAGACAGACAGCCCCTCCTGTCCCCCAGACAGACAGACAGACAGCCCCTCCTGTCCCCCAGCAGACAGACAGACAGACAGCCCCTCCTGTCCCCCGGCCACCGCAGCCGCTCACTGAGGACCTCACAGAGGGTCCCATCTTTAAGCACCCGACCCCAGCAGGGGCCCGGTGCCTCTGGCCAGGCCAGGGCTGTGATGTGCTGATCCTCCCCCCGTAAAAGCTCTCTCCCAAGTTATTCCCTGCTCATTTCCAGGAACGTGTGGCAGTGTGAGGCCTGTGCCGAGCTCAGCCTACCATGAAATTCCATTAACCCGATCCCGGCGGTTCAATTTGGCTGCCGCTGGCAGCCCCTCCAGATAGCGCCTCACGGGGAATCTCGAGCCTTTGCTGCTGCTAATTGGTTCTCACAAGGTTCTCCAGGCTGCACAATTCCCTGCTCAAGGTCACCTGCAGCACCTCCGAGCATCGCAACAGCTCCTGCACTGCAAACCTGAGGAGTGGTCACGGGATTTCCCTGCACCATCGGGGTGACCACGGCTCTGTCCCGGCACGTTCCGGCCTCCAGCACCCCCAGTCCTCACTCCCAGTGCCAGCACGAGCCACAGCCCGGCTGGGACGGGATCCCCTGCCCCAGACACTGATCCCTCCACGGGAGGGGTGGGGAACACAAGGTGAGGGGACAGCTCTGGCAGCCTGCACTGTGTGAGTTCTGATCTGTACACTACACATCATCTGACTGCCCACACCACCCTAACACCACTGCAACACCAGGAAATACAACAAAAGCCTGGTTTAGCTCTTTGTGCAGCCAGAAACCACTGGCTGGAGACAAGCATTGTATTAGAACTGTCTTTCCCTGGACATTCAGGAAAGCTGTGTATAAACAAGGTAAAAAAGAAGGGAGAACAAAGTCTCCAGTCTCTGCTACAATTACGGAGTTCATGCTGAGAACCGTAAGGGCAACTCTCTTATTTCTGTATGGCTCATTGCACGTGAGCCTCCAGATGTCCCACACTCATTCCCAGGGCTCTGGGGAGGCTTCAGCTGCACTGAAAAATGGCAAATTCCTGCCAGTTCAGCAATGTCTGGATCAATCGTTCAGCACGAACCTCCATGGCTTATTAAGTAGTAAATAGACATTTCTCCTTGGAGCCTCTCTGGGGAGCTGGAGCCTGCTCCACGTTCCCTGCACTGCCAGGGGAAGAGCTGGCAGGGAAAGTCCCTCGCCGAGGGCACGGCAGGCAGGCAGTGAGGAAAACCCCTGAGTCCAAGAAAAATCAATTCACCTCAAATTTCTGCCTCAGTTCCTCGTTTCCTTCTTCTCCCTCAGGAGGCACCGGGACATTGAAATACTCGCCCTCCTCCTGGCTGAGCAGCTTGAACCTGGAGGGACAGAGGGGAGAGAGGGGAGAGAGGGGAGAGAGGGATGGAGAGGGACAGAGAGGGACAGAGAGGGACAGAGAGGGACAGAGAGGGGAGAGAGGGACAGAGAGGGGCAGAGAGGGGCAGAGAGAGGCAGAGAGGGGCAGAGGGGGCAGAGAAACGTGGGTCAGAGGCTGCAGGTATGCAGGAGCTCAGCTCTGCTCCAGCACAACTCTGCCTCTGCTGCCCCAGCACCCAGGGGACCCTTCCCCAGGTCAGGAGAACCCCCAAACCTGCCCCCTCAGCCAGCCCCAGACCCTCAGTGGCTGGAGGGACGTTTCTGGGTCCCTCGCTGTCCTGGGGACCCCCACAGCCCGTGGTGGGCACACAGAGCACCGCTGTGGCTCCCAAACCCATCCTGACCCCAAACCCACACACAAACCCGTGTTTTTCGGGACAGCCACGGGCACAGCGTGGGCAAACCCCCTTCATCAGCTGCCCCACGAGGACAGCCCTTGGCAGGTGCCCCTGCTGGGCTGGCACCCCCGAGCACAGACAGGAGGCTCCTCCGAAGGAAAGAATCATCAGAAATGATGGAAATGCCGCTGAGACCCCAGGAGTTTCACCCTGCCCTGCAGCAGGATGGATCTGGGCTGGGTGTTACCCCAGGAGCAAAGCCCTGTCTGCACAGCACAGCCTCTGCCTCCCAGCTCCTTTTCTCCATTAACTGCACTTGTTTAGGTATGAAATATGGATCAGAGCTCCTTCTCCTTCAGTTTGCTCCAGCCAGCACTGTGACAAGGAAAATTACTTAGATCTCCACTTAGATGATTTTTAAAAGGCTGGGAAGCGCTCAGGCTCTGAGTGCAGGAGCTGGCAGTGCGTGGCACACGCACCCTCACAGGTGACTGGGAATTTGGGACAAGGGACAGCTTCCTGCTGTTTTCCAGAGGAGCAGCCCAGTCCCCATCAGGCCACAGTGCCACTGTGCCAGCCTCTGCCCAGCTCAGGGGGACAGATGGGGCTGGAGAGCAGCGGGAGCACCCACAGGAATGGCATGGTGTGGGAACCCAGCCCAGCTCATCCCTCCTCCTCCTCCTCCTCCTCCTCCCTATTCTCTGCTCTCAGGGGGACGTCTTCATCTTCCACCGTGGGAAAACCAGGCTGGGGTATCCACTCAGCTTAATTACGTGCAGGGTTTGGTTTCCAAAAGACATTTAACATCCCCTTTCAATGCTTACACTCGCCATGGACAGGTAACAGAGCTCTCAGGCACTGGTGCCTGGGGGAAAAGCAGGGAAATAAAACACCTTGTGTCCTGCTGGGGGAGATGGAAACAGAGAGACCCATCCTGGGGTGCTGCAGAGCCGCCACGCTCACGGCTCGCTGCTAACGAGCGCCTGTAATTACACACACTGTGCTTCCCCCACGTCTGAGCCCCCCACAGCCCTCAGGGACAGCTCAGAGGGGACCCCCTGTAGCCCTGAAAACTCAGCTTCTGAGCCTGCTGCCATGGTTTTCTGAGGACTTTCCCAGGACAGTAACTGTAAACATAGATATGTGAACATTCTTTCTGTTCCAGAATTGTGATGGGCATCTCTCATGGCCAGTGCAGGGAGAAAGTGTTATCCTGACCATCCCATCCCTGGCTGTGGTCAGAAACCTATAAATCCTGGGAGGAAAAATAAACTCTCTCTTTCTTTCAGCACACCTCGCCCTGTGTCCGTGTGATCTGTTCATCTCCAGCGGTAACAACCCCAGCACCCCTCACAGCCCTGCTGTCCCCAGGACCGGGGGAGTCTGATCCAAGCTGGAGATGCTGGAAGTGCCCATTCGGTGCCAGCTCCTGCCCAAGCCCCCAGGGGCAGCAGCCCTTGAGGCAGAGCTGCCCTGGGTACCTGGGTGTGCCCCAGGAGGAAGCTGAGCCCCCGAGCCCCAGCCCAGGGCCATGGAGGAGCTCACACAGGACGAGCTCTGAGGGGCTGTCACACCCCAGCCACAAACACCCTGCTGACACAACAGCCACATCTCACCATCCATCCACTCCCGACTTCTGCAGCTCAGAGATCCCGAAGGACAAGGAGCCCATGAAATCATTCCTGCTGGTCAGATCCCAGTCCCAGATCTCCACAGACAACCTCCTGTCCTTGTCCGCCTCCTTCAGCTGGCTGGAAGAGAGGAAGGGAGGAGGGATGGCTTTATCCTGTTCCCACACCGTGTGTCCCCCCGAGCTCCACTGGGACACGGAGGCACAACAAGGAATGGTCCTCAAGGGCTGCTGAGGTCTCCAATATTTAATTTCCAAGGCACATCAGATTCACACGGAGAGCAGGGAGCTCCTGCCCTGACACACTGCTCAGAGCGGGGTCAGGGCAGGGGTCTGAGTGCTTCTGTGCCACAGAACAAAAAGAATCATCGCTCAGTTGGATCAGCTCAAAGCCTCTGAATAATTAAATCAGAGCAAATAAAGTCACATTCATTCTTGGCGGTGAGAAAATTCACTTTACGAATTTAAACATTTTCCTTGTACTTACAATTTAAATGTCTCATTCCACTCAGGATTCAGGGAGCACTTGATAGTTTTGGTCTTCTGTTTGCTTTCGTTTTTGGGGTCGGGGATTAGTTTAAGCTTCACGTAGGGATCTGACAAGCCATTAGGGTCCATAGGAACTAGGTTTTTAGCATCTCTTACTGGGGAAGAGAAAAAGGATTAAATTCAGTATTCCAGCTATAAAAATACCCAACAACTGACAACTTCCCTGTGTGCCAAGAGTAAGTGTGAAAATAGTGATTAAAAGCAGAATTAAACTGGATCTGTGCAGACATGGGCATTACATGAGGAACGACATAATTAACGCTGAGCAAACGCAGCTCTCGTGGATGGGGGAGGCTGCAGGGTCGACTCAGGAGATTATTTTTACTTTCTGACAGGCTGATTTGTTGTTTGCTCTCGGTTTTAAGCAGTCTAAAGCTGATTTGTTTCCTCTTGCCCCTAGGGAAGCAGATTTGTGGGGGCCTGGGGATGGAGCTCTCCTGGAGGAGCGGGATGGGCGCGGTGGTGGCGATGGGCAGGGGGCAGAACCCAAAGGCACCACATCCAGCAGCCGGCTCCCCTGGGGCTGGGGGATGGCCACAGGGCACCAGCAGCGGTCCCTGGGCAGCGCTGCCCCGGCTCTGGGGCCAGCAGCTCCTCCGGGAAGCAGGAGCAGAGCGGGAAGAGCAAGCCTGAGGTGACTCAGCTGCTTCTAATTGGATTGCAGCTTGGACAAATTAAATACAGCCAGGCTGAGCTGAGTCTCTTCACCCAGATTAAGTCCAAAAGGGTCTGTCTGCCAGGAGAAGGATCTTATCTTCCCCCAGGCGGAGCAGAGATAGCAGAGATGGGAGGTCTGATGGGTCAGGATGGAACCGAGCCATAACCTGGGGAGAATCTGTTTGCGAGGGAGCCCAGAGCAGAGCCCCCTCCCCAGGTGTGCACACAGCCCAGGGACCCGGCACAGAGGGTCCTGCCACGCTGGGAACAGCCTGAAATCCCAGCAGGTCCCACCAGCAGCTCTGCCAGGAGGATCACGGGGGGCTCAGCCTCACCCCCTCATCCCACAGTGAGGAGGAGGAGGAGGAGGAGGAGGAGGAGAGGGAGAAAACTCCAGCAGCACCACAGGGTGTCAGAAGATGCTGTCAGAGTAAGAAGAGTAAAACCAATTGTGAGTTCCCAGCTCACCAGTAAGGAGTTTCTGGTGAGGCTGGGGATGAGAGAGTTTTGAAAAGCGAATTAATGCCCCAAAATCTGCCAGCTATTGCTGTCCTCCCGAAGCACTGCCCAATTCCCAGCTCCACACGTTGGAACTCGCAGCCAAAACCCAACCCTGCATTTATAAACGAGCTCATTTATCCGACTGACAGCCCTGACAGCAGCGTGTGAGACAGGGAGAGGTGTGAGGGGAGCCCAGAGCTGAGCACAGCCCCGGGCCCTGCTCCTCTGGGGAGGGAATGGCTTCACCCCCGAGCAGGGCACGAGCGGGCTCACCAGGGATGCTGACACACAACCACTGCCTCGGAGAGGTTTGGGGTGGAAGGGACCCCAGAGCCCACCCAGGGCCGCTGCTCTGGGCTCCCTGTGCCATCTCCTGTCCCCCAGCTCTGGGATGCTCCCAGTGCCCTGCTCAGCCAGGGCCTCTCCACACCCCCGAGCTCCTCCTGCCCCCATCACCCTCCTGGCTCCAGAACGATGGTGGGAAGGTGTTTGCAGTGCTCCAGGATGATGATGGGAAGGTGTTTGCAGTGCCCCAGAACGATGGTGGGAAGGTGTTTGCAGTGCCCTGGCTCCAGGATGATGATGGGAAGGTGTTTGCAGTGCCCAGGGAAGGGGGGACAGCCCAGCACAGAGCAGGCACCCACGGCAGCAGCAGGGCAGGGGCTGGGATGCTCCTCAGTGCTGAGCTCCCCTCCCTGCCCAGGGCCAGCAGAAACAGCCCAGGGCCAGCAGAAACAGCCCAGGGCCAGCAGAAACAGCCCAGGAGCCCCCCGGGAGCAGCAGGATGAGCCCAGGGCTGTCCCAGGTGTCCCCTCAGCGGGAGGAGCCCCAGGACCATGTCACACTGCTCCGTGTCCCAGCAGCCAGCACAGCATCTCGAATGAACACCCTCTGCTGTTTATCAGGCCGCCCTTCGCCTCTTTAAGGAACAGGAGAAGTCGTTCCTGGCCCTCGCAGTTAATCAGTTTATGCCCTGAAGCATGAGATTTGATTACCTCATGTTATTATCTCAGCATGCAGACCTCAAAATTTCATTAATGGGAATAATTTTATCTATTCATTTTAAAAAAACCAAAATGCTTCTGCTTGACCTTAAGAAACTTCCTGGTTTTTCAAGCAGAAATCAACAATTAAGTGAAGGAAAAATAAAAAGCAGGAGTGGCACAGCAGCGATACCTCACGGCAGGGGAGATGTGCTCCTCGCCAACATTTCTGGCATTTATTTGACAGTTAAATTTGATGTAAAATAGTTTTATACCCCTCATATCCTGACAGTTTTGTGCATCATTAAGAAGCGGTAACATCATTATTAACAGTGATGAGTAAGAATATTATGATCCCATTTAAAGCAAGTCCTAAATCACTCTGGGTACCAAGTGTGGCCAAGGAGATGCTGCTGTGGGCTCAGGCCATGCTCAGGACGAGGGCTTGGTCAGTCCTGGATGTCTCTGGAGTGGGGGGCTCGGGGGGCAGTGCCCTCCTCCTCCTCCTCCTCCTCCTCCTCCTCACAATTCCTGTGGCACCAGGGCACTGCTCCACTGCCAGGGGAAGGAAATGGCAGGGCCAGGGCAGGCAGAGCTGGGTGAATGGCATTTGAATAATTCATTCTGAAAAGTTTGCAATAGCTTCTCAATATATATAAATATATATAAATATATAAATATATAAAAATATATAAAAATATAAAAATATATATAAATATATAAAAATATATATTATATATATAAATATATAAATATATAATATATATAAATATATACTTATATATAAAAATAGATCTTATTTTATATATATAAACATTATATATCAACATATTTATATATATAATCACATATATATATATTTATATATATATAATTTTTATATATATATATATAAAATTCATATATATATGTATAATCAGGGCTCAGACAGCACGTGTGAATTCCCACGTCAGCTGGGATGGGAAGAGACACCCACACACCGGGGAAGCAGTGTCCAGAGCCAGGGGAGCACAGAGCTCATGGCCAGGAGCTCACTGTGGCTCTGGGAGCAGAGCAGGGCCCTTTCCCAGCTCCCAGGGCTCCGAGGAAAGGCAGGATTCACATGCTGGATAAACAAACCCCAGCAAGGGATTTCCCAAATCTGCCACACGGGGCTCACTTTGATGTGAAATTTAAAAAAAGGCCTAAAACAACCCCAACTCCTGCCCCGCTGTCCAGGGGCTCCCTGGGCTGTCACATCCTGCCCCTCCTCTCTGAGCTCCCAGGACCTGTCCAGAGAGGGAAGTTGTGGCCTCCAGAGGAAAAGGCACCTGCAGGGAAGCTGCCACAGCCCTGGGAGGGCTCAAGGGCTTGGAGCTGCCTGCTCTCATGGAAGGTGTCCCTGCCCAAGGCAAGGGCTTGCAGCTGGATGGGCTTTAAATGAACCATTCCAGGATTCCATGGATCCGTGAAAAACCTTTCCAAAGCCTGGGTCCCTGCAAGGTCAGAGCTCCACCCCTCATCCCACCCTCACCACCTCTCCTGGCCCTCGATTCCACAGCTCTGCCATGGCATTTTGGGGAGGGAGGGCTCCCAGGCTGAGCTGCAGCACTCATCTTCCTCCCTGCAGCACTCATCTTCCTCC
>NC_031783.1:15395762-15396463 GCF_001522545.3 Parus major | reverse complement strand
CACTCATCTTCCTCCTGCAGCACTCATCTTCCTCCTGCAGCACTCACTCATCTTCCTCCTGCAGCACTCACTCCTCTTCCTCCCTGCAGCAGCAGCACCCCCAGCAGGAGCAGCCCCATCGCAGCCAGCTCTCCGGCTGACACCCTCGCGAGTTAAAACCTTTAATTCATTGATAAGAACATCTTTGCACATGCTCACACAATGGAAAAGGCACAGGACTCATTACGGCTGCATCTGCCTGGGCCGGTGATTATTAATTAATGCACTTCCAGCTCGTTTATCTAATCAGAGAATCGGTTTCGGTTTTGGTCACTGTTTTCCTCGGCAGGCAGACAGGGGAGCTCCGGTGCCGCAGCTGCTGCCGTGGGGCTGGGCTGGGCAGGGAGAACATTCCCGAGGGAGCTCCCTCTGCTCCTCACACACGGGAAAAGTCACCCTGGGGGTTCCCCACTGCCCCCACACACCCCCCGACCCCCAGCACAAACCCTGCTCTTCTTCATCCCTGTTCAACCCCTTGGGCCGTCTCCCCTCAGCCCCGCGCTCCCCGGGCAGGGATGCAGGCGCGGTGGGATGCTCTGACAGAGCCCAGGCGTGCTGGGAAGAGCTGGCTCAGCAGAGGAGCCGTGCACAGAGCCCTGCACACAGCTCCCAGCCTTCCTTCACATCCTCCCAGCCTTCACATCCCCCCAGCCTTCACATCC